>NW_016690315.1:468077-581314 GCF_001604755.1 Lepidothrix coronata | reverse complement strand
TGCACCTGCTGAAGGAACTCACATGTGGGTTCTTTTCTGGTTTATGCTTAGACATTTCAAGGAAACATTATAATGGCAATTTTAATATAATTTTGTTGATAAAGAGAATTAGCTAAGCTTTCCTTTCTTCCCCAGTAATGTTATTCAATGAGATAGGTGAACATCACTAATTGAAGTCCATTAAAAAAGCTTTTAGATAAAAACAATGACACGTTGAACACTTTCAAACTGAAAAAAATAAAACTATTAATGTGCCAATTTACATTATACATAACAGAGTACTAAGCTTAATGTATACTAAAATGACATTTTAGTCGTAAGTACTTGATACACAAGTATAGTCTGACATCCCTGTTGTCTTCTCAATACAGCCTTGGAGGAAGCATTTTTGCCATTTTTTAAACCACCAGACTGCATAAATACAAAACATACTGTTCAAAAGCACTTAGATTCCTACATTCTACTCCAGATTACAATTTTGGCTTTTGCCATACAAAGTCTACCTTACAAATAAGGTAATTGTTATCCTACAGTACAAAACCACTTGCTATTTGAGACAGATTATTTTAAATCGACTGTCATAAGAAAACAGATTACTCACTCATCCAGGACATGAGGATCCTCAGGACTTTTATTTTCATACTCTAAAAGCTCAAGGAAACTCTGCATGTACCTGAAATCAGCAAAAATAAGAAAGTTAAAATACTTAAACCTAAAATACTTTTGGAATTTCTTTAATTTTAAGACTAGTGTCACCTAAAACAACAGAAGCATAATACACAGTTCTCTGCAAAGGCTAAAATTAAGTGGGATGCTGCAACAAAGGGAAAGAAAGCAACTACAATATATTACATTGAGTTAAAAAGTATTACTTATGACCTTACAGTCCACAATTCAGGAAAACTGCTATATAAATCCAGCTGAAGTTAACAGGAGCAAAACCTCTCCACTGGTAGGTCTGTATTTTCAGATGCTTAGTTTGCCCCTGGGTCTTGATTTTTCTGCTCATGCACTCTTTACAGATGTTAAGTTTCTTCCCACACTCCCATGAGAGCAATCCACTTTTCCTTCCAAAATAAAACTCAAGGGAGCACTCCCCAAAAGCCACACTAACAGGAGTGCACCAAGCTGGTCCTACCACAGTTCTCCAGGAGAGCACGGCCATCCACACGCTCCCACATCTCCTCACACTGTATCGCAGGCCATGTGACACAACCCTCACTTTCATAAAAACACCTTACACAACACAGCTCCCTCCAGTTCAGACAGTCGGCTCACAGGAGATTAACTGAGGCTTAAAGCCTCAGAGATACCACAGAGGACCCAAGTAAGATTTAAGGCAAAGAACCACTCAGTGTGAACACGGCCAGCCTGCTCTGCAGGACACCAGCCCAACAGCAGTACAGATGCTGCCACCTCACATCACTGGGCCTCAGGACCAGGCATCCCCCCTGGAGCACGTTCATTTAGCAGTACAGATAGAGCTTTAAAGACTACAGAACTGGGACCTGTTTCTTGAAGTTACTCACACAAGGTATCAATCACACACACAAAAGGTAGGGTTTAAAGTCACCAGAAGGAGCTGTCATTCCACTCCTTTTGCCCTCCCTTTGCTCCTGGTTAAGCACTGCCACTTACACTACAATATCAACACTAATCATTTGTGCCTGTCAACAGCTGTAACTCCCTCCAGTGCCGAAACAGACTGATAAAAAAAACCAAACACACTTCTGTCGCACATGAAAACAACTCACTGGAAGGTCTAAACAGCTAAAGGTACAGCACAAGAGCCTACAGAGGGAAAAAGCAAAACAAGTGACCAAGCAAAGCATTGACCAAGCCTTTCCCCTTTCAGTAGTAGCAACTCAGTAGATCAGATCAGCTCAACAGAATGGCCTATGCATAAGCTCTTTTGGTAGCAGTTCTATGTTAAGACCAACTTAATGAGGCTATTGAACTTCACCCTACATCTCCAAGCTACAGCAGAGTCAGCATTGTTGTTTACGTGACTCTCTCCAGAACCACCTGCTGCTTACTCCACTCCCATTTCAAGCTGCAACCACAGGTCACTTTGACATTCCTCAGGGAGAGTGACATTCCATAGGGTGACTGATGTTTTCAACAACGGTCAGCAGAGCAACACCAATTCCTGTCCCTCAGTGTGTTTGTGCACTCCTTCAGTCATCACAAATGATTACAGAAATCCCCCAAATCTTTGCCACTTACAAGTTAGGCAACTAGGTGATACCTCCAGTACTGCTTATTTCATAATGTGTTCCTTTATGCTGCTAAGAGATGGCACCAGTTTACAACCACCATCACACTCTCTGAACTCAGCTGCTCGACCCACAACAATGGAAAAATTATGATCATCCTCACTCCAAAGAGGTAAATGTTCTTCAACCCCGAACTTTGATAATATTATCAAAGTCCAGTTTCTGAAGGACACCAACACACTTGAGAAGCAACACAGCAGGTTACTACAGACCTCCCACCAGAAATCTCCAACATCAGCAGTCCTGTACTGACACCATGGATAAAACAGCAATGAATGCTGCTGATACTCAAGGTAGCTCACACCCGATTTTTGTGCTGTGTGGGTTGGATTGGTTGCCTACCATTACTGCTACGAGTTGCATTGAGATTCATACTCTCTGTTAGCTTACTGGGACTTTGGTCCTAAGACTGCAGCCCTTGGAATAATTAGCCATCATTATTCCTGTGCTGAAGGATCAGCATTACTAGGATGTCGGGCAGGGGCAAGCCAAGTGCTTCTTTCATCTAATGCACGATGTAATTGTGAAGAAAACAGTTTCAGTCAGAAAAAGACTAAAGCAGGTCTCAAGCACAAAAAAGCTGCCAAACATGGTCACCAGCCTTCAGTGCAACCAGCAGCCAAACACCTTCTGAGGTCATTACACTGCAGGCTCAACACAGCACCAGTGAGGAATTCTGAAACAAAAGAAAATTACACTAACTAAACATTCTAAGGAAATTTATAAATGTGCTGAAGTAACTACTCTTTAATCTCTGTGGTGATGGAGAAACTATGAAAACAAGCAATGCTTTTCCTTTAGGGTTATCAACAACATTTAGATGTCTCTTTCTGATTCTAAAGTAAAAGAATACTACCTTAGAAGTTCACTAGCAAAAGCACTGCATCCAGCCAATCAGAGAGACTAGCTCAGAGAAGAGGTTCACTTCAAATCTAAGTTACTCAAATGTCTTCCAAGCCTTTGACTAAACAAAGCTAGGAAAAGGTAATCTTATGTCAAACAAATCCAACCCGCTGCCCAATGCCTACCACTATATGTCACCCAGTCTGGGATATTGTAATACCCTGTGCATTATCTCAAGTCTCTCAACAGAAACTTGGAGCTGCAAATGCTGTACATCTTCTTCTTTTATACAGGTGGGATCTCCAGTTTGTACACCAAATTCAGCCCCCTCACACACTCCCTCCCAAACACCTCAAAATTAAAGAAATGAAGCAAAAATATGTTTAAAAGGAAATTCATGACTCTGGTTAGGATTAAGTAATTCACAGCATTGTCTTAACCACCATCACCATTACACTTTGCCAAAAAGTGAGCAGTCAGCAACACAGTTAATTCCTGTAACAGTGTGTGGAAAAGGTAATTCCCCTTTCATAAAATCCATCTATTTCCTCGCATTTGCTTTTGATTTGAATTGTGGGTGCAGATAGGAATAAATCCTATAGTTACCACCTTCATTTATCAAGCAATGAAAATCAAGACCTTGTGATGTTTAACCATAATTCACATACAATTACCAGCCAGAAAGAAAAAAGGAGAAAAGTACTGGAATAATGCATGACTTGCTGTATCACTAGTAAATCAATACAACTATACAAGACACACATCTACAAAAAAAAAATCCCAGCACATATGAAAAAAAGGGAATGTCAGTTATATTTTGCTGTCTTTAGTGAGTCATCAAAAGAAAAAGTCAAAGCCAATGCCCTTCAAATCTGTTGTCTTTCTGGTGTTTAATTTTTTATCACAATTCACTGCAATTCATCGGGCAAGCTCTTTGGTTTCAAGCACCCTTTAGCCTTGTTCTTTTCTTAATTACTGCCAGGTAGATTGAATTCTTGTTAGTCTGCCAATTGCAGTAATTTTAGAATGGCACACTTCATACATGAAAGCACTGTAAATACCCATAATGTTAACTTTGGATTTTCTTTTCTTTTCTAATTCATGCAGGATACTTTTGCTTTTTTCCTCGATGTGTATTTCACTAAGATATTCCTGTAGAATCACTCTAATACCAAAGCACTAAAAAGATAAAACAAATCTCCATGGTAACACAATCTTGTTAATATAGTCTCAATGTAGAAAACAGAGAAAGAAACAATTATTAATCCCCAAACTGTACTTATTTCTCTAATGGCTCTTTCCCAAGAGATAAATAGAAATGTATAGCATCTTCTAAGGAAAAGTGCTAAAGAAAAATAGAGAAATTTGGGCAGGGTTAAATAAAATGGGAATTTTACATACAACTGAGTAACATATTGTGCAAACCTCACATTTACTTTAGATATTCTACAAGCTCTGACCTTATCCATTCTAAGGTTTTATTGTAACTATTTCCCCTCGTCACATCACATTAGTGACCATATCCTTTATTACACAATTGTGCCAAGTGTTCAATGTCCTTCCTGCAGTGCACTTTAGCTAGAGTGCCTAAAAAAGGCCCACTTCTTTGGAACTAGGAAGTTGCTCATTAATTTTGAAGAACTGACAAGGTGCTGATTGCTGATCTGCCTGCTATTTGGAATCATCACAGTTTACAGCCGGGACATATTAACTGTGTTTTTGTCTGGATCCACACAAAAGATACACATAAACAAAATTATAAACTCAAACTGGGACAGAGCTCATGTTTTACCTTTGCACAGACTGAAACACAAACCTATTATTTTTGGTTTGTTCACGGTTCACTCTTGGGGTAATGCCAGTTCCATTCCTGAAAACATAACTGACCAGCACAGAGGAAGGACAGTGGACTTGCCTCTCCTCAGTGCTGCACACATCAGGCTGAGGAACCCAGAAAGGAAGGAGAAAAAAACTGAACAGTGCACCTTTCCTGGGAGCAATCAGGCAATCAGTTGTAAATTCTGTCAGGCGGGGAAGTGCAGTCAAGGAGCACGGCACAGGAAGCAAAGTGCCTCCAGCACGGCCATGGAGATGGATGGATTAGAGAACCGAGGGAACAGGGATTGCCTGAAGCAGGGAGCATATTCTCAGAACTGACAAAATGAGGTTGCTTCCCAAGGGAACCATAAGGGCCAAGGAAATTCACGCAATCCAGAACGTTTGATGCCTGGATGGAGAGAGGATTGATGGGAAAGGATCCATGCTGTACTGTAGGCAGGGTTAACTTGCTTTCTGATTCCACCAAAACTAAGTTCCATCTATTTACAGAGCCTATTTAATTTAAAAGTCCAATAAAACCCACTTTAAAGATTAGGACTTTCTTGTATTATTTTCTGGCATGATGGCATTAAGGAATAGACTGGGAACTCAAATTTTAAAGCTCCAGCTTATGTGGAGTCTCACCAAAAGCACATAAAAAAGATTTCTGGTGTGAAGTGGTAGCAGAAGAAAATCATAAATATGCTTGTGACTACATAAATTACTGAAAATCAGCAAATAAACATGTTAAAGGACATTAAATGTCCTTGCTCACTTGTGGCAAATGTACATCATATTTTTGTTTGCATATTAATAAACTGCTAAGCTTCCTCAACCTATGGCATAGCAAAACCAAAGGATCATGAAATCTGACCTGAAAAAAAAACAACTTTCCTGCAGAGTTTTTGAAGTGCATCAAGACAAGGTTTTTTAATTTTAAAAGTTCACAAAACAGCTGAACAGCTAAATTTATATTTACTTACTCTGCTGCATAAAATTCAGGAATCTCTCTCTCTCTCTCTCTCTCTCTCTCTCAGTATGTCTAAGCTTTAGGTTAAGAATCTTTAAATACATTTCAAAACCTGCCATCAGCATAGCTGCATAATACTCAAGGTCACTCACACTGAAGTTTGTAAAACTCTTTAGCTTCCATAAAGACCAAAATAAAACTTAAAGGAAATTTTGACCAAGGTTCATCACCTGGACTTACAAACTACAGGTAAATGTTTAATAAAGCAATTAAAAACCTCTGAACAGAAAAATAAGAACTATGATCTTTAAAGTCCACATCAGGAAAAAAGATGCTACAACTATTTTTGATAATTCTGACATCAGATCACAAAAATATTCTTCCTCATTTCAGTGAAGATACTCCTTTCCACAAAAACTGTTAGTTAACTGTGGATCCAAATTAGAAGATCATTATGGAAAACATTTTTATTTCAAACTTTCATCTCTAGGTCAGATATTTTAGCCCATTAAATTAACTATTGGTCTACAGCTGTGATAGTGCAAATCACATTATCATAGAACACTTGATACTGGGTTTTTCCTCCTTTTTTTTTTCCCTTTTTAATCAGTACTATGTATTGTCGCCATAGAAGTCAACACATGAGTCCTCAAATCTCTTAAAAATTCTGAAGGGGGCATCCACTCCAAAAACCCATTCAGTTCCTTTGCCAGAAGTGATCCAAATGTTGTTTGGTCTGCATTAGCAGGGCAGAAGCTTATGCCACAGCACAGATATTTGGACTAGAAGAATTATGCAGTAGAGTCACTACAGAAAAATTATTTCCTCTTCTTCATTCACCAATCTGTCAACATTCCACTACAGACAGTTTTACAAGTCATCCAGATTAGAAAAACCCAGAAGGCCTACATATTATCCATTCTTTCCTATTTGGCATAACAACTGCCAAAGACAACAGGAAGATGAAAAAAAGGCTTCAAACCTTGCAAGCTGCCACTTAACCACAAAGTGATTATTATTGTGTGGCTCCAGAGCATTTACACTTATTTGAAGCACTTAATCTCTATTTCCAAAGTGGTCATCCAGACAGATAGTATTACCTTTCACAGACAAACACAATACCACATATCCTAATTTATATTTTCTAAGTCTGAAGCCTGATAAATAAGAAACCCAACCCAGTAGTCAATGTACAGCCAGCATGGAAGCTCTTGGCTCAAGGGCTATGACTGAATTTAACACAAGCTACATTAGCTGCTGCTATAGTAGAATAAACTGCTATTCACAAAGGGAAGTCTGTTGTATACTGCAAAGATATTTTGGATCGAGTATTTGTAGATAAAGAGACAATAAATGCCCCATGAACAACAGTTTTTTAGAGCTTAGTACATACAAGGCAGGAGTATCCAATCCTCATTGAACATGTAAGTAGGCTAGAAATTAATTATTGTGGAAAAGATGACAGGACTTTGAATCACTTTGGATCTACACTAGTTACTACAACAGAGAATGTTGTTGACTGGATGACATCAGATTTCTGACCCATTCCATAACTTCCACTGAGTACCACATTATGTTTTTAAAGATTTAGAAATGAGAAGAACAGGAGGTTTAAATTTTCTCTCAGCATTTTTGACAAAGGAAGAATAAGGAGAAAGAAGGAGCTATTTCAAGTCATGAGTGCAATACAGTAAGGAATGTTTAAAAACCTTGCTCTTCAAGTTATTGATTCATTCTGATTACCTGGGAGACAAGAGTATGCTTTTACTGACTTACAAGACTAACTTACAATTTCTTACCTAAGATCCATATTAGAGTATTTACTTAACATTAGACAGAAGAAAATGAAACTTCATTTGACAAGACACATACACTATCAACAATTCAAGGCAGAAAACCGATTCAGAACAATTCAATCTTGTTGCAAACAGAGCAACACACAACGTTAGTTTTACGATCATTTTTCAATGCACTTTTCCTAAACTTACCAACTCTGTACTAGCCCAACTGAAGGCCTGTTAAGTAAGTTATCAGGCAACAAATTGACTTCTCTCATGGTGTTTGCCAGTCGCACAGGGAGTTCTTTCCGCAGAAACATGTATGACGTCTTCTCACACGCATTGTCACGACCTGTTAGAAGGAAGGAAAAACAGATGCCCATTGCAGCAGATCAAAGTTTAGACTTGCCAGTGCTAGAAGATTTAAAAAAAACTTGTGAAACGAAATACAGTTTTAAAACAATTTCAGCGCCCACCTTCACTTCCCTCTCACTCCCAAGACATGTATTAAACTTTTACCTTCCTAGAGGGTAACCATTGTTACCTGACATTTTTGCTCAATTCACATCATCTCATCTTTTCGCCTATAAACAAAAGTCTTTCATCCTAGAGATAAAATTCATCAAATATCAAATACTAGCTGGAAATAAGACCCCCAAATACTAACTTTTATCAGTACAACTTTTATACTAAAGTGAGCTTTTAAAAAGTGAATGCTGCACACATAACTGCAGGTAAGGAGTGAAAACAAAAGACAAAGCAGCATGACAACAGTTCAATGACATTTCACATCTGTCACAAGTTCTTCAAACTTACTAAGTACTTAAACATTTGAGCAGCACCTGGAGGGAGCAGCAAAGGTCACAGCCCTCCTAGGTCTAGCCTACAAAATTCTCACCAGCAACCTGAAAGGAATGTGCAGTACTCATCACCACATTCCCATTCGGAAAAGCAGCAGCTGTGATTGTCTTTGACTCTCACTTTTAAAAGAGATTTTTATCCAGCACAGTATTTTGAAAATAATATATATATATGTATAAAAATCCAAACCAGTCAGAAAGTAAATAAATGGATCCAGCAAAGTAACAATACTTCCTTGGAGACCTAGTTAAAATAGTGATAATTCTCTGAAGCCACCCTACACAAACCAGAAGACGTGACTAAGAGCAATCTTAAGCGAAATTAGTTACTAAAGATACATATAAAATTTTGACTACAAATACTTAAAAGCAAAAGATGTTAAGACACTTGCCCCAGTAGTTCACATGGGGGACCAGACCTGACTTGACAGTTTTTTGTATTTTGCAGCATTTCACAAGTGGGGAAAGTCTCCATCATAACTAATTTCCAAAGAGTCCAAGTAAATAAAAATAAAAAAAATAAAATAAATAAAAATCCATGTTTTACTTATAATGAACAGTCAGTATTCTGCTTTCATCTAAAAAGACAGCAAATGCCTTTTGTGATGATAACCAGTTCAACTGCCTGCACAATTTGTGAGTGAATGGAAGAGCCATAAATTATGTTCAAGCAAACCAGAAAGTGTTAAAAGCACTGCCAGGCACATAATCACTGAGATTCGCAATTTGAAAGACTCAAGTACAATGCAACCAGCACAATCAAAGTGATACTTTTTAAGACAGTGCCATTATAATCACAGTTTTCACTTTCTTATCATAGGTAACATGCATTGACAGATTAGTTCCCAAACCCTAACACAAGCTTGAGGAATATGCAGGAAGGATTACGGTTTCATTTTTTTCTTGCTCATTTAGGTATCTTCAATCAGTGGATCATTAAATTCTGTTAGTGTCAGCAATTCTATTAGAGTTCTTCCAGCAAACATCTGGACTTATTTTACTTACTCTCTTTCTCACATCTCCAATTACAGACACGCACATGCTGTCAAAATTAGACAAAGGAAACAAGACATTATGTTGTTTTCTGTAAAGCACAGTAATGATTTCAGAGTTCAATCCTTCAAGTAAGTGAGATACTAATTCACCTACAATAGAGGACAGACACTTGTCTGTCCACAAGTCACTGTATAAGTATACAGTAGGTCTTTCAAGACTGTGGCTGGACAGCAGGAAAGACTGACTAGTTCACCCTATACCCTCTGAGCTGGAAAACCCCTTGGAACAAAGACAACAACTGCTTCTTCCCAACAGTGACTGAGAGCAAGTTCTGTTATTTTCTAGGCAATAAAAAGCAAAAGGAATGAAAGCCCAGACAGTAAAGGACCCTCAGGTGGTGCGGGTCTGTGAAAGGCCGTGGGGGCCCTTCACAGACACAGTCCCCAGGTTTGTGCAAGGAGACAACAAAAGGTGCTACTGCAAAGCAGGACTGGCAGAAGGGACCCACTTCCTCTCCTTCCCCAAGCCAGGGCACATCTCTATTCAACTTTTCTCACTCCAGCAGATTTAAACTGTCTCTTTTTAAGGAGTTGCCTTGCCCTGTTGTACTGCTACATTTTAGGTACAGAGCCCTTTGGGGTCCCTTTGCATGCTCAGTGCAGGGAAAGGAAAGGAAGCTCTGGGTAAACCCTTCCTAACTTGCAAGTTTGCTTTAGCATAACTTCAGTTCATCTTTTTGGTTTGGGGCACGTGGTCAATGCATCATCTGCTCAGCTGCAGGCAGTTTATCTGAGAGCCTCCACAGGGTTGCTTCAGCTACTAACATAAGGTCAGCTACCTGCCTGCCAGACAGCACGTGCCTGGGAAGAGAGAATGGCTACTCACCAGGATCAGCGGTAATTAGAGATCCTCCAACTTCCAAAGCAAAAGCAAATTGTGTCCTAACAGCTGCTCCTTAGCTGCTGTTCCTCACAGCAACAACTGTACAACCACTTCCACGAAAATGAGTGACATCCTGCTAAGTAAAGAAACCTCCTAAGTCTATAAGTTAGGTATTTTCTTAATATAATTTATCATACACAGGCCTGATAAATTATATGATAGTTGTATGTATGATGAAGTTCATCTAAGTTTTAAAAGATATTTCCAGAAATAACATTCTAATAAGCTGCAATGAGACTTCAGTAGGTTTAGCCTACAGTCAGACAAATTTTTTTCAGAAGTTGGCTTTATTTTTGATCTGTTAGTTCCACCTTTTTCAAAATATACAGCATTCTTTCTTAATTTTGTTATGACTCCAGCTGAGTCAATACACATTGCCAGAACCAGGCTTTTGTCTTAAACACCACAGGCTAAAGCCAGTTTAAATCTATCTGTTTCAATTCAAGGGAATTTGATGTCACTCTCCCGGGGATAAAGTGTAAGTTAAATTTGTGAATTATCTCTCCTTGATTTATGCTACAGCCCTCAAGAAGTTACTCAATAATACAATATATAAAACAATGACCTGCTCACCTTGGTATGAAATCAAATTCATCTTATACTCTAGTGCAAACTACATTGCACCAGGCATCAAGGGCTGTATCTAGCTTTCTTTCCAAACTCTTTAAAAGCATGCTTTCAAAAAACTGAAAATGAAAATATTTGAAGACTCAAAGTGAAACACTTCTTACCAACAAAGCCAAGAAGAAAGGAAAGCAAGACATCACATGATACATGGGTTTCACAATTTTACACAAACTATCAACAAATGTGTTTGCCAATGTCTGTAAAACAGCGGTGCTTGATTTTGATTGAACAATAATTCAGTTTTGTGGCTTTAAGTGGAAAAATTTTGCAGACCAAATTCTTAAGTCAGGCATTGAAACAAGTTTCCTTCAATGAAGAGCATCACATTAGGGCAAGACAAAGAACAAACCATACAGAATACGACCCCTTTGTTACAGATCTGCTCTACTGCAGGGAGCAAAGCAGCCCCATACTACTCTTCACTGTAGAAAATAACCTTATAAAGTAACTATGTTTTCTAAGAGATTAGGTTTTAGTTCAGGGTCAAGAGGCTAGATTATATTCAATGAGAAGAGTAAAAATCTGAGGTTATACTTCCAAGCTGATTAAAAAACTCCCAGATCATATCTACGCCGTGTGCAACTTAAATCCAGAATTTGACCTGAGGATAAAAGAAAAACACCCAAAACATCCCACTTTACTGGTATATTACATCAATTTCCAAGTATTTTCCAGAATGTAGATGGACCAAGCAGAAATCCAGACAGCAACAGTAAAACAGTCTGGGACACAGGAATGAATCATTCTGATTGGATTGACCTAAGAATAAATAGATCAAGGATACAGTAACACTCTTCAAAGCCTCACCGTTCCCTACAGAGAAGGCAGCAGCAACCTTGCCCAACAAGAGCCAAACAACTATTAGACTCAAACTGCAGAATATTCAAGTCAGAATAAGTTGCAGAAGCTCCTTGATGGTAAACATTGTGAAAGACAGCAACCTGCTCTTATTTTTAGCCAACTCTTTTACTATTGAAGGTAAATATCTGACTAAAATTACATTAAGCCAGTTGATTCAGTCTCCAAAATGGAGATTACACTGAACGCTGCCTAACATTCTTTGTGGCCCTAATTGTCTCATGACCCAAAGAGGAAGAAAGATCACCTAATATCAATCACCTGCAAAAAGAAGGCAGTGCAATTTTGCACAGGGAGAGAAGTGAACAAGAAGTAGGAACTCTGAAGAAAGAGTTAGCAAAAACACAGCATAAATGGCATAAATTAGGTTATACAATAATAGCTACTTTGACAGAAAAATGGCAATAGAAAGCAAGATATTTGTGAAGAAAGTAATCTTCAAATTATGACTATTGCACACATACCTAGTGCAAAAACTGAAAGAAATGTCAAGTGTCACCACAGTAGGTCTTTAAAAAGACTGTAAAAAAAGGACTGTTTAATAAACCTTCTACTGTCTTCAACCTTCTGAACAATCTTACCTGTCTGGGCTAATCAATCACCCTATACAAAAGTCATATAGAAAAGCACATTCATGACCTACTCTTGCGATTTCTAAATTGTCAGGTCAAAACTAGCACCAGACTGTGAGGCCGATCTTGAGACTCTTTTGTTTAAGAACAAGTCAATGTAATGGACTGACAACAGATACAGCCTTAAACTCAGTGAAAATGAGAAGATACATTAGTCAAACAAGGATCTAAGCAGTGATTTCCTGGACTTTACATCAGACTAAAGTTAGTGAAGAATATTCTATGGACAACTTTCCACCTAACAGCCTTACACGTGACAGAAACAAGCCAGGGTTTGTAATAACACAGTGGGAATGGTACCTGTACAAACACTGCTACATTTGGAACAGTCATCACCTGTGAGAGAGCGAATGTCTCTAAATGATGACGGATTTGCTTATGCAGTGAAGCATGATACATCTGAAGAATGATTTGACTGCCCTTGCTCATGTTTAAGCTGAAAAATGTAGTTAAACTTACTACAATAAGAATAATAAGTTCAAATCTCATTAAAAAATTCATACACAAGGTGATATTTAATATTAAATATTAAATCAATTTTCTTAGATATAAAAAAGTGTTAGACCTTTCCACCAAAAAATAAATCATGCCAATTATTCAATTAGACAGGTATCAGAGGGGAAAAAGAATTAAGAAAAATATATGAATAAAACACAACTCAGAACCTTTAAGGTAATGTAGGTCACAAAAGTAAGTTTGAATGCACTAGGTCTTCCAAATGTAATACCATCGGAGGGGAAAAGATAAGAAGCGGAATGTTTCGGGGTTATATATCAATATTATCACTGGTGGACCTTCCATCCAAAGGAACTCAGGAAACAGTTCTACTTTCAGACAGTTTTCCCTACTACTCTATTTTCTCCTCTCTGAGGTTCAACTCTTCTCTGAACATTTACTCATCTCCTCTGTTTTTCTCTTTCACCTTTTACCCCACAGTGCTAAGAAACGAAAAACAAATTAGGTAACTCTTGGAAAGTTGGACTCAGAGAAAACTTTTGTTCTGGGTCCTGCAGCAAGAGACACAAACAGTGTAGAGGCCATTCACACACATACAGCCAACCTGATTCAATTATGGCAAATTCTACCAATGGCCAGAGCAACACTGTGCTGTCCAAGATTGAGATTACAAAAGGATTAGTTCCATATGGAAGGCTGTACACAAACCTCCATTTTGCTGCAGAAGAGCGCAGAAACTCAGTATGAGACCATGAACTCTGGTTCCAAAGCTCTCAGTTCAGCTGCCAGATTCCCACAGTCATGAATACCCATTTGAGAACAGACTACAGCAACAGCCCTTCACAAGTGATGATCAAAGTCACCTACTTCGAAAACCTAATATGGCTGTCACAACCCCAGCAGTTACTGAGCTGCCAAGGTCACATCATAAAAGCATCAGTAGTTTCTGAATATTAACACTTATCTGTCATAGGAGACAGGAAAAGAAGAAACTAAGTGCTCTTTTTAGTCTTTCCACTGCGCTCCAAGGTCTAGTTCTCACCATTAACACGTATGGAATGCCAGAGACATTAGATACTGTATTACTTCGAGACCCAAAAGCAGCAAAGTCCCACCTATTGTGCATCAGAGACAAGAGACTCCATTTAGAATCCATAAAAACAAGATCAGAAGCCTTTCATTGTGAAACTACTACTACTGCTTTTAGATAGGGCAAAAGGAAGACAGACAGGAAGGCAGCAGTGATGGACCATACCTACTCTCTTGAACTTCTGGGATACTTTATAGCTCCTGTACAGGCAAACAAAACAAAAACAAGTAAAGCAGTGACATCCAGAAATCCTCAAAAGTATACACATCAAAATCTATGCATCAGAGCAGACTGAACAAAGGCTAAAATAAATAACTTGCTGCTGAAGCAAGGAAAACAGAACTTAAGAAAGACTGTTGAATTCCAATGATTACACACCATTTCAGGAGCATGGCCTATTTATAAAAAGACAAACAAGCTATGCTCGCACAGTCCCAGTAAATGTGGCTACAAAACAAAATCTTGCAAAACAATCCCAACTCCAAAAGTATTCCTATTGCCCAACAGAAACAATGGCATTTTTAGCATACTCTGTAGGTATTTACCTCACCAACCACTAAAATTATCAATCTCATAAAGAGCATACAGGGTTTGGTTGGTTGGTAAAACCCAACGAAGATGATGAAGCAGAGGGAAAAAGAACACACACACATCACTGGAAATGTTGACTCCTGCTGACCCTTCCTCTCTACCACAGGCTGCATCTAAGAAATGTGTATTTTAAAACTGGACCTACCACGTTGTTCTACAGAACAGCAACCACAGCCCATACAGCTGTTCTGACACAGGGAGCCTGAAGATGGACAAATTCAAGGATCTGTCCCACACTAACCTCAGGTACTAAGCCTGTTTCTGGACATCTCAGAACTAAGCTTCAGCCAAAGTTCCATCACAGCTCTCTAAGGCTACTTCCATAAACCCTTGCAATCGTTTCATGCAAATGCTCTGTTTTAAGGGCATGGTTTCATTCTGCACATATGACCGGCATATTAAGAGACTGATTCTACATCAGTAAGGAAACTGGAGAAACTCTGAAGTTTCAAAAAAATGAAACTTGAAGAATTAAGGACAAAATTTTTTTTTAGATTTTACTGAACTATAATAAACTTATCACTTTTATGAAATCTGAACAATTAAGTTCTGTTAAACAACTGCTGCCAGAAAATCAGGTAAAGCCAGAGGAACTGAAGTCTGCAAGTAAACTTTCCCACATTTTCTTTCCCTTCTTCAGCCCAGTTCCCATGACTAGTTGGGCCTTTGCAGGCTATGGAAAAGGCACACTGCGAGGTGCTCACACTTCTCAGTCTGCATGATTTATGGTCAGAGATGAGAACCCAGCTGTTAACACTGTGCAACCATTGATTTCCACATTTCCACTCTGTGTCATTTCATTGCTGAGTACAGTCCAAACTGGCAAGCTCACATACTAGTTAGCTTTGCAGTTAAACTTTCCAACAGTCATTTGAAACAGCATATGGATAAATCTAGAGCTGGAGTACTGAAATAGTAGAGCTTAAGAAACCATTTCATATTTATGTGATTCAAATAACAACAGATTCAAGCACTCTTTGACTGCCAGGGCAACTTCAACACTTATTTTCTACTCCAAAGGAAAATCTCAGTATACCATTCACTCATGAAAATGCGTTAGCCTATATTCTGTTGTCTAAATGAGCAGACCAAATCCCACTCATAATCAAGGTCTAGACTTTTGAACTTAAGAAGTTTAAGAACAATCACTCTTGAATTTGTAACAGAAAAAATTACTTATCTCCAAGATCTCTGTAAGAGTGAGCCAGTTTATACCTTATGTCTATTAATTACTCTGCCCATATTAAAGAATACCAGCGACATCAAGAGAAAGTCAGTTCATGTTTTCATGTAAATGCAGGTTAAGAACAAAATGTCAGCGACTTGTCCTTAGCACAGCTGGACAGCTCAACATGGACTGAGACCTTACATTTATTATTATATTAGTTGTACACTAATTTAATAATAAAGAATGCAATAATAATAATGTAATAAGTTAGGATATATAACTTGTGAACTCCAGTAAGACTGTTTCAAGTAACCTGTCCTCTAAATGAAACCGACTGTGCCAGAAAGCAGCTTAACTTACTGCTGAACTGGAATAGATAAACAGAAGGAATTAACAGATGCACAATACACTGCAGATCTATCAAAGTCTTAGTCAAACTCCAATCATTAATTTTAACTCTTAAAGCCACAGCCTTCCTGTCATAGAAAGGACTTGAGGGAAGACATATGTCTGTCTCTCTCAAGAGGAATAGATTATCAGATAACCACTGGTCAAAGCTGGAAACCAGCACAACATATTATTATACAGAACAATCCGAATGAAAGCATGAACTTTTAAAATAAGCTTCCCTAATCTAAAACTAGTGTTTAGCTGCTTATCACTCAGATCTAACAAAATAAATTTTTGAGTATTTTGATGCATTTGTCAAGACACAACACAGTAATCAAAGTATCTATAAAGTTTAATGCAGAGGCACTCAACCGATTACCCACAGGCTGTATTATTTTTAGACACACAGGCCCTAGGCTGTCTTTCCTTTGAGTGATTTGGGAGTAGGCTGAAAGTCAGATGAATCATTTTAGCAGCAAAGCTTTGTCTCACCAAATTGCAGGCAATCCTCACAGCAAATGACAGACAGAGATGGCCCAGATCAGGTTCTCTGGAACCCAAAGACTCCATCCCTAACCAGGCACAAGGAGCTTCTAAAACAACCAACTAACCGAAAAAAATAAAAACAAAGCTCTTCAGACTGTATCAACTCCTCTTCCACTGACAGTCCTGAGTCCAGAGCAGGGAACAGTCAGTCTGTGAACCAGAAGGAGCCGCACATCAGCCCTGGCCTTCACTGCAAAGGGGCTTCATGGCTTTCAAACAGGAGACCCAGGGCAAAAAAAAATGTCATGTTTTGTTCTGCTGAGATTCAAAACTTTAAAAAAAATTTAAAACTCTTTTTTTAAATGTAGATGACACTTAAAATGCCAAGCCAAAGAAACTTTATTCCTCTTTTGTTGCTCTGATCAGATTCTGATACAATAAACTGACCAGAAAAGACTGAGTTTTGCTTCTTGGAACTCATAATCACCTTTTCCTCCCATAAGAGGTAAAAATCTGTTTTCACATTGAAGGTTATAACTATATATTCCAAATTTTTAACACTCTTTTAACTCACAGCTTTGACAACTTCTTTCCTAACCTTTATGAAAAACTTGCATAATTCCCACTAACTGTTCCAGAAAAATACAAATCCCTGCTTTATCTTTTAGTTCCTGTCAACCTGCCAAAGGAAAAGCTATTCCAAATCTACAGCATAAATAAAATTAATGTTTATGAGCAAAGACTCACCCAGCTAAAACCAATTACATAAAAATACTACCAATACCACATGCTCCAGTTTCCCTTCAGTCTCAGTGAGGTGAAATGTATTAGACTGTTAAACATCTTGTTACCAAATGCTTTTGATGATTAACAAACTACATAACAAAAAAAGATTAGAGGATTCCTCTACGTCATTGCTAGTTTGAAGGTATTTATCCAGTCCATAAAAATCTTTCAGAAAAACATAAATAAGGACTAAAACAAATAAGTAGCAGTTAAAACGCAAATTACTTTTTAGCAAAATGTCATTTTTTAACTTTACATAGAAAGGCCTTTATATAGAAGGGATTAGAGGAAAAAAGGGCCACTAAAATACCCACTTATAACATACAAAGCATCAGAAAAAGGAGAACTGTATCTAAGAATCACAGTTCAGTGCTCTAATCTATCCTTTCAATCCAAGAAGAAAAATTATATTTAACTGACTCCAGAAAAACACAAAAAAACCGAACACATTTTTAAAAGGATAAGTAGCAGCCTGTAAAATACTTTAGCAATTTTAGGAAAAAGACGGCTTTTACAAAAAACAAAGGACAACTGGCAACAAGAAAAGCTGTTCTACTATAGTAACTATGAAAATAGGTGAAACAATTGCTAAATCTATCTATGTCTAATTCTATGAAGGATATATTTTTGGGGGGGAGTGGAGACACAACCCTCACTACACAAAACACTGTGCTGTCTCTCTCTCTCTCTCCCCAGAGAGCCATTACACTGAGACATCACTCTGCTTGTGGGGGCTGGCGACTGACTGCTTTTGCATCACTTGTTCCTCTTCCTCTTTTCTTCTCTTTAAAACTGTCTTATTCTCAAGCCATGAGTTTTCTCATTTTCACCCTTTCCATTCTCTCCCCGTGCCAATGGGGGATGGGAGGAGAAGAGCAAGCACCTAGATGGGTGCTCAACTGGAAGGGTCAAGAACCAGAATACTTAATATCTACTATATAGCAATCTTACCTTGAAGTTATTCTGCTGTTTTGTGTGTTGTTTTGGGTTTTTTTTCATTAAGAATTTCACATGAGACTGTGCCAAAACTTCATAAAAAGCCAGGTGCAGCACCTATTGCTACTGCCCTAGCAAATATCAAATTAACTTGGAAATTAGGCCAGCCCAACACAATTTATTGTCTTTACCACCTCTTTTTCTCTTGGTGTTTATCTATGTATAACTTCATTATTAGCTCCATCATTTTTTCAGCTACTTCAGGTAACCTGACTTAACTCTACTGTCCTCCTCTTCCATTTCTCTGAAAGACAAGCAGTGTATTTTCCCACTCCAGAACCCTGGGGCCATCACCATCCCTTATCTCCATGAAGCCCATAAGCAGCAGCTGTACTGCACCAGGCCACTCACATTTGCAGAAAAAAGTTACCCACGAAACACAGAACTGACTTACTTCTACTGGAACCCACTAAGCCAAGAGGATCTAGATATATTTCAGCTTATCTAAAATTTGGGTCAGGGGACAATTGTGATTTCCTTTATGTTCCTGGATACAATTCATCTTTTTCTGAAGACCAAAGCAAAGATGAATTCAACAGTCTGTATCATTATGTACTTACTTAAACCAAGTAAATGCTACACTTGAGCATTCTCCCCAATTAATATAAATTACCTCAACATCTTTTTATCTGCTTTTTTATCCCATGACCTTTCACCTTAGCTGTTATTTGTACTGCAACCCGAGATAGATGTCCTTGCTTTCACCTTTCATATTTTTTTTTTAATCAACTGTATTTCTGGAATTCCTAACACTGTTCTACTGCTCTCTTATCTTTTGTCTGCATCAGAATTGCTCCTTCCAAAACTGACAGATCACCTTGTACTCCTTATGTCTTAGGAGAGACCTTATCTACCTATTTTCTTAGCTTGTAGAAGTTATGCTACTTTACAATCACTGCCATTTCACCCATTCTGGAAGGGAAGGAATGCTATCAAATTCACGTTCATTTTTATCAAAATTTAATTAAGTTTCAGATTTTCAAGCACATTCTTATTAGTCTAAAGGAGGCATTTCAACAATTTCTACCAGTTGCTGGAAGAAAAAGATGTCCCAAACATTTTTAGGTCTTCAAGAACTACAAATCCTATCTTTTTGTTGCTCCAGAAGGAAGTTTCCCAAGCTCCCAATTTCTCTCAATTTCTGGATTACTTGTGCTACTTGCTAAAAAGAAGCAAACAGAACCACTGGCATTGTTTACTGCTTCATACCTTCTTGTTCTCTTTCTTGCACCAAAGACATCAAACTGCTTCAATGCCTTATCAGCTTCAGGGAAAAAACCCAAACACGAGCATGCAGAGATGTGTGGGGTGCCCAGGGTAACATCATCTCCCCTTCCCAGTGCCTCAAGGCAGAGGACTGCACCAGCTCCTCTGGTCAGTCCAAAGACAAACAGAACACAGACTGAGAAATTTTCTCCTGTTTTGGGAAACAAAGCACAAGCAATTCCACCAGCTGGAGGATGCTCACTTGCAGACTACAAGCCTATGCTTACAGGCAAGACTGGTCAGCCAAACCACCTACTGAAGGAAGAGTTTTCCATGCTTAACCTTTATGAGGAAAAAAAAATTACCTTGGTGATCCAGTTTGATCATCTACAACAACAATTTATGGAATTTGTACCATAACTATACTAAAAAACTTAATTCAGAATATACAAAGTCTCAACCACTCACAGAAATTAAGTGTTCCTTTATTGAATAAACAGCCTGCAAAAGTGACTGATACAGATAATTCAGTAAATGAATTGCACCCCGTTCTAATATTACATAGTACTCCCCCACACAAATATCTCCATCATACCACAGTTAACAGTGACTGCTAAACAAAGTTATCTAACCACAACGACTCTTCCAGACCTTCAAAACAATCAATATTAGGCTTTATAAAACCCCTCAATATTATATATAGTATTGGAACATCACTGCCTGCCAGCGTCTGGCAGTTGTAAATAGGAACAGGTTATAAATAACAAGAGTTGCATCAAAAAGGTTTCCAGTTTACTTGCTGTGCTACAGCCCATTCAAAGAAAACCCTTTTTAATGTTATGAAATGAAAACTTTATCCATGCCCAGATCTAGGGAATGAAGGACCGAATATGGAAAAGTGATAACCCCAAAATAATTGAAGAACAAAAGCAGCCAGACAATCCAGCTTGCACATCCAGCAGCCACTGTGACCAACGAGTAGCCTTTCAAGGTAAAAGCTAAACAGCAGTAAAATGTTTCTATTCCAATGTTTGGCAAAACTCCTAAAGGGATTCTATTTAAAGCTGTAACAGGCATATTTGAAGAACAACACTGAAAATTCTGGAAAAGCCACAAAAGATAATTCCGCGGTATTTTCACAAGGCTTGAAATAGTTCATTTAATGTATTTAGCTTTACAATATAAAAAAAAAAAAAAACTCCATCACAATGTACAAATTGTGAAAAAATAGTGAAAAAATTCCAGGCATCAAAAGATCACAATCTACCAACAAAAGCTGTAATGAAACTGCTAGATGGAAGCTGAAGCCAGTCAGATGAAAACAGAAGACAGTAATGGCTGACTAGCATTCATCTTTGTGATCCAGTTCAGTGGTTACCATACCAATGGTTAACATACGTGTTAAGAGAAAAATTTTTTTAAGATGCATTTAAATCAAGTGTAAGGTTTTAAGGTCAGTGCACAAACAGAAGTAGAAAACACAGCTGCAAGCAATAAATGGCAGGTAATTCTTCAGTAGTATCTTTTAGCCTTAAACCTTGGTGGAGAAACTGTATCTAAGACAATTGCAATGTTCTGTTAAAAAAAAACCCACCACACAATAAAAATCTTCCAATATCTTTTCGTGTAGAAAAATTTTCCAGTCATCTTCCATAAGAAGATTAATAATTATATGTGGAGACAGAAGGCTGGCTTTGAACTCTACTTTCCTACCGCCACATCTTGTTGTTCAAATTGTATGTGCCAGCTACCCTTCCAATGGCACATTTCAGCTCAGCGCTGCTGGCTCTGCCAACACGGCAACAGGAAGCGTAAACACTCCTGCAGAAACCTGATCACCTGTCAACTGTCAACAATCCACAGTGATGCCAATAAATGGTTTACTCTATATTAGTTTTGGAAGAGGCCTACAGGTTTCCTCGAGACAGCTAAGTTATAACAGGTACTCTTTTACTACATAAACTAAACAATTTCATACCAAAAATTGTATTTAAAAATGGGGAGGATCCATTGATCATCTTTTCCTCCAGATACGCCCCAGGGCACAACAGTTCCCAAACCACACGCAGTCACTGATTATCTGCTGCATGCTCAGCTGTTCACAGTACAGTAAAACTACCAAATTACAACCTTCATGATATTTTTCAATGCCACAGTTGCCACAAATTGCAGCAGTTGCCACAAATATTTCAACTATAACCTACAAAATCAGGATCTCCTAAGCCACATTCCACAACAAGAGTTCACTATGATTCACTTCTATTTTCAGCATATGCGTGACTTTTTTATCCAAATTCTTCAGTAACTATGTGGTACATGAACACTAGTACATCAAATGTTCAAAGAGCTAACAAAAAGCAAAGTTTAACCCTGTAAGTACAAAATTCATCCAAAATATTTGTTTTGAAACATAAAAAAAAGGCTAAGTACAACTGGTCCAGACAGATTTAGTAGTAAACAAGCTCCAAAAGCACATGGTAGGTGTTTCTGATGAAATAAATCTCAGATTCACAAAAGTCTCAGGCACTTGGTCAGCTGAGCAGCAGCAATGAGAGAATTACTTGAGTACAGTATATTGGCACAGTTCACAACAGCACAGTACAAGCACAACTTCAAATGACTCTTTCATGCATGATCAAAGGATTGAACAATTTACAGTTCACTCATGTCTTTATTTGTGCTTAATTATATGTAACCTTTGCAGTACAACCATTCATTTCCCAAAACATTTGTCAGTAACTTCACTGAGGTACCCTAGGCAGCCAGGTAGATGTGTGCAGCCTGCCAGCTGGGGCAGGGCTCGGCACCAGTGCAGCTCTAAGGGACCAGTGCAGCTCTAAGGGGCCAGCTCACACCCGGCCCTCACCAACACAGGTTGCAGTGCAGGTATCATGAGCTCAGGGCTCCGTGTGCCTTTTTTAAATGCTAGGACGCTCACAGAAAAGAAACTCTACTTTTCTCAAACCTGTCTGATGGGTTAATATTTTCCCCAGGCATACATGACCCACTGGGTATCCATGTGGTTGCTGATTAAGATTATTGTGTATTTTGGATTAACCTGTCACCCCCTAAGGCCCACTCCACACACTGAAGCAAATCTAAATTGAGATGCTTGATCAATATGGATCTCCAGTACGGGTATTGCTTTTCTCAAACAGTCCTAGCTCCCAAAATGTACAAAGACCCATGTACCTGAACGTTAGATGACATCTATACTCAAAAGTTCATTTCAGAAAGGATATTTGAGTAATTATATCAGTCTGGGTCATTAAGAAATGCTTGTACTTGGAAATCTATCAAAATAACTTCCAGAAGAACCAGTTTGGAAGTACATAGCTGAATCCAGTTGGTTGTTTTGTGGTTTTGCCAGACTAGATATAGAGGCCTGGATAAACCTGGAGTGACATGCTAATTTTATACAAGGTCAAAACTTGTTTATATTGAGACACACTTACAGAAGGTCATTCCTTTGCAAAGGAACGAGATTGCACAACAATCTTGGGAAATACACTTCATAACAAAAGAAATTGCCTGAACAGTATTCAGGAGCGTGCAAACAGAAAATGTACACACAGCGAAAACAGAAAAAAGCTGCATAATCTGAGCGCTCAGACTTTCTGACACAGAGGTCCCGAGCCCATGACACAGTAACCTCTGACACAGTTGCGGCAGCTACAAAGACAGCTGCAAGCTCAACAAAGTACGTGACACAGACAGGGCTCAGCTACGAAAACCAAGTGAGAGTCGCCGTTTAACTATTGCTTTCTGGTTTGTTTCACGGCTTTCTGGGACTAGCGAGTTACCTCAAACAGCCAAACTGGCTTTTATAGAGGTTTAATTAGCTGAATTAAGCTCTCTGAGAAAGTTAATTTATATCACTGGAAAGGAAGAGACTCTACAGTCCCACTATGCAGACAGGTGTGTTCCATACAACCCACATGGTTATTTAGTGATAAATAAAAGCCCAAGTTGTACCTCACTATACATTGCCACCAACTGTCTTTGAAGACTCTTCAGCTCACAAGAAATATAAAGTTTCTCCTCCCCTGCTCATCAGATTTTTACAAAGAGATAAATTTTTACACCAACAACTTAGTATAAACCAATATAACCTATAATAAAAAAAAGACATAAAGAACACATTGCAGTTTCATTAGCATCAGAATTTAAGTCAAAAAACTTTCTTCAAATAAATCCACATCACAGTAAGTGCAAATCCCATACAATAAATGTACATCAGACAAAATCAGACTGCCATGAGAGGGTTATTCACACATTTCCTTTGGGCTTACTCTTCTTCAGTATTTGTTGAAAATTCAGTCACGTTTTTGTAAAACAAGCACTACATTCATGTAGCTCAACTAAAAATATCATTTCTTTTTAAGTGAGACATTAGGTAGCCTCTATAAGCTGACCACAAAACAGAGTGTCTTCTTCCCATTACACATTCAGGTGGGGTAAACACAACTGAACTGCACCTCGAGTATCATGCTCCTTATGCTTGGTGTATTTGCTGTCTTGAATACCTGTGTCCTGTGCCACCAGCAAATTCTTTTTTGGCTAATTCAGATTAAAGTAACATAGCTCCCTGACACAGTGCATGTTCTCCAGGCCTTCCATGCCTCAAGTGGTAAAACTCTTGCACCATCACCTTACATTTTGATGTCAATTTTTCCTCTAGGCCTCTGAAGTCTCTAACAGAACTTGAAACTACCCAAAGCCATAAACACCTAGGATCACATAAGTTAAGTAACTACATTGTTTTTAATCCATCTGCTTAAACTGCTGTAAACTTCCTACTTGAGTTTTCCCAAGTAAATGCAGGCACTAAATAGGAAGTAAGTGGAGATGTTAAGTGGCCCATAAGGCTTATTAAGATCAAGCTGATAGGTTTAGCAATGTTGATACAACATAAAACTACTAATTTTAGAAACTCCTAGTGACCTTCCAAGACTAAACCATAGACATTTTTTTTTCCTTCAGAGATTTTAAATGTCAACGACTAGATACCTTCCCATCAGTCTTAAAATACGAATACACTTAAATATATAGGTTGCACACACGATTCCAATGACACACCAGTGACAACAGACTGGAGCACGTCCAAAAAATAAGGCTGGCCAGGCTGTAACATGCTGTTCTCACTCTGTTCATTTCCACTAACATAAACCAGGCTTAAAATTGTAACATAAAACTACTTTTTTCCTGGAGAATTGCGAGACATTTTCCAAACCACAAAGTAATACAGACACTACAATGTTAGAACAAACATAACATTATTGAAAGGCTGCCACGGAAGAGAAGTCTAAAGGCAAACAGTAATGCAGGGGCAACAGAGACCTGTAGAAATCCTTAGCAAAAAGCAAAGTTTTGTCACAACATCCAAGGCATTAAAGAAAATTCTGAAATCTTTATACCTCTCTAGTCACAACTGAAAAGCCTCACAATCATCAGTACTTCCCTGGCAACAATTTACAAACCCAACTTTCAAATAGGCAACGGTGACACGATTTATTTAGTGTCAGGGCTAAAATAAAGATAAGTTTTAAGCCATTGCTCTTAGCAGTACAGAAAGACACAGTATAAGAAGCACAAATGCCAGAGCTGGAGAAGCCCATCAGCACAGGAAGGGGTGAGGAAGTGAGAACAAATTCAGGTGAGTGGAGACCAGAGAAAGAAAGCAAGGTTCTCCTTTAAATGGAGCCATGGTGTGATGTTTTTTGTTGTTTTCTTTTTAAATGGTACAAAAACCTGTTTCACTGAGATGCTGTATCGAGCCCAGCGCTGGCTTTCTGTACTTACAGCATTCTTTCACTAATACCATTGCCATAATTGTGCAATTGTTTCCACTTTTAATCACTTTTTGGCGGAACACCACTGGCTCGTTTTTGTCCTTTTGCACCTTTAGTGTAACCGTGGAACGAAAGAACGCTCTGTTACACTTCATGGTGCTACACTTGACGTTTACATTTACTCTATCAGCAATATTCATATGATAATAAAATCTCAGTAACTCTTGTGTCAGAGAGCAGGAGCCAAACAACCTCTGATAACAGATACAGGTTTATCGCTATCTAGATGGAAGCACGTTTTTTAACAGCACCACAAGCCACTCCTGGGTTTAGTTCCAGTGCTTCTACGAAGAAAGATGCTATTTATTCTGAAATAATTGTTATACTAATAATGTCATTATTATTTATTCTGAAAAAAAATGCTATTTTTTCATCAGCAACGTTTCCTGAAGCACTTCTGATTTTTGCACAAACAGGTCTCCCACACAAGTACTGCCAGAGTTCACGCCCGAGGTTTAAGTAAGTCGATCTCCAGATTAAAATTTCCACGCTCAAGACCAGCGAGTGAAGGAGAGGGTAAGCTCACAAAACCGTCAGGTCAGAAACCCTTAGTATGACCCACCATCCCCACGGCACCCGTGCCCGGGAATACCGCCGGGAAGGAGCACCACGCCTGCCTCTCCTGGCACCTGGGTGAGACGAGCAGCGGCTGCTCGCTCTCCACCGACCCCGCGCACGGCCCGGACTCAGCGCGGGGCCCCCCGGCCTGCGGGGCCGCCCCGCCGGGCCCGGCCGCGCTCACGCTGCGGGGCGAGGAGCCGGGGATCGAGGAGCCGGGGATCGAGGAGCTGTGGCCGAGGAGCCGGGGCCTACTCGCCGGCAGAGCCGCGGTGACCCCCCGCACCTCCCCCTCAACCCCGCGGCCCCGGCGCTCACCGAAGTCGAGGAACTGCTTGATGGAGAGGGGCGAGGGGGAGAAGCGCGAGTAGTACTCGATCTGCTTGGGGATGGGGCTCTTCAGCAGCGCCCCGCACAGCCGCATGGCGCGGCGCGGCCCGCCCGGCTCCGCTCCCGGCGGCGGCGGCGGCGGCTCCTGCCCGGGGAGCGGCTCCTGCCCGGGGCGCGGCCGCTCCGGCGCCGCCCGTCGCGCTCCGGCCCGGCCCGGCCCGGCGGGAGGGGCGAGCGCCGCGGCCGCGCCGCGCATGCGCGCGTCGGCGCGCAGGGAGGGGCGGGGCCGGCCGGGCGGCTGAGGGGAGCGGGAGGCATGGGGGAGAGGGTGATGCGTCTCAGCCGGTCCATAACATCGCGGAATCATGGAATCAGTTAGGCTGGAAAAGACCGCTGAGGTCATCGAGTCCAACACGACGACCAGACACTAGTATGGCACTGAGTGCCACGTCCGGTCGTTCCTTAAACACCTCCAGGGACGGTGACTCCACCATCTCCCTGGGCAGTCCGCAAAAATCGGATTCGTTACCCGGTGTGCAACAAGCCGACAATTACACACACTCAAGGGAATCGTGGATTGTTTATTTCAGAGTTGTGCAAGCCCGGGTGCTATTCTACAAGTCAACCACGCCAGCTATCCAAACTTCTTACTGTTTATACAGTTTGCCAAACAAAGGAATCACTGTTCATTTGCTATAAGTTACATAGTTCTGTTATTAATTAGCATTCTGTCTTCTATGGGTTAACGATTCTCTTGCTTCTCGTGCTCATTAGTCCACATGCCCAGTCTTTCTCTTCCTTTGGGTCAGTGGGTTTTTTGGATGGGTGGTCAGTGAGTTGTTGGTCGTGATCTCCCCCTGCCAGAATTACCTTTTGGAGTTGATTTTAGCACAAATGCTGAATTGGCTTTGTTAGTTTCTTCCTTGTGTTGTGGGTTCTGCCAGATGGCCTTGTGGCCAACAAATTCTGCATTCTTTGCTATCAGTGGGCATCCTTCTCCCCAAGCTTTGTTAACATCCCCATAGGTCTGAGACCATTGATGCATGTCAAGCCCTAAACCTTAACAAGGCAATTCTACCAATAAGTAATTTGCTTTTCTGACACCTGGACATCACATAGAGCTTGTTAGCTGCTATCTGTTTCATGGATTAAATCTCTCTTCTTGTTGATTAGACTTGAAAGTATACAAAGATCAAACATCAAAGAACATCCTTTCTCTGTTTATATATATGGCACATTTTGCAACACCTGGGCAGTCCGTTCCAATGCCTAACTACCCTTTCTGTGAAGAAATTCCTCCTAATGTCCAACCTAACCCTTGCTGGCGCGGCTTGAGACTATCTCCTCTCATTGTCCTATAAGAACAGTTCAGGTCCAATGTCTGTCAAGTCTCAACTCTTCATAATACTTAAAATTTCCTAAAAAGTCCATTTTTATCTGAGAAAGCATCTGAATACAATTAATCTTGATGGCTGGAATCAAAAGTGAAGCCAAGTATTTGACATCCAAAGTGTACCACAGAATGCAGTCACTGTTTTTTGCTATTATGTAGTTTAAGTATATTTAAGACAAATAACTGGTCACCAAGTCCTTATTTTTTCTCCAGTGATTTCAGTGTAAACTTCAGCAGGTACAAGATAATATTAATCTAATTTAATAACTGGCTCACAAAAGAAACCAGTTACTGAAAGTCTCTCTCCATCCTTCCTATCGTTATTGTCCTTATAGAATTTGAGACTGAGAAATCCTGACCTAATGTACAAAATACCTGGGAAACATTTTAAAGTCTCTTCAATTGCGGGTTATAGGAATGACTGGTTTGAAGAGGCATGGCATGTAATCAAAGCTGACAAAATGAAACATCTGTCATTCTGAAGCTTCTTTGGCAGATGAGGAAAAGTGTTTTAAAACTTTTTTATATATTCATCAGGATTTGATTATGATTTATTTATAGCACAACTCTGAAATTAGTTGTGGAATTATGTGGTAGAAAATAATATCTTTTTTTGTCAAAGACAAAACGTTTCCCAGGTTAAGATGAAATTAGGGACTTCAAAGGATGCCGCATTGTAAAAATTTAAGCCACTTGATTTTATGTATCTTTCACATTTTTAAGTAATCCTGGTATGATTTCAACCTCAAAAACTAGCAAGACAACAGTTAACTATTGAGTTGTCTTTCTAAACACAAAACGTTTTTTGCAATATAAACAGTATCACAGCATCTTTTTTGGGGAATATCTTAAACCTATATTAACCAACTCATGTGAAAATTGGAATTGTTTTTATCTATGATGATACAGGCTAACACCATAATGAAGACACACACAAAGTCACTGGAAAACAGAGGTGTGCTCCTGTCATCAAGTGAACAGCTTCTCTCAACACTGGAGAAACTGATGACATAACCAATAGAATGAATTCTCTGAAAACTGTTTATACACACTCTTTTAAGACAAATTCAAATCCCAGACTTACCCAACAGTTCTGCAAGACCTTCTGCGTAAGAAGACCACAAGACTTGCTTGAGAGAATATAAAATGCACTTAGGTAAATCTATGGTTTTACCAATGCAAGACAGCAACAAGTATATATGTAAAGCTAGTTCCTAAACAATCTGCCTAAATAAAGAGAAGTTAGTGGCATAAACTGTGTGTAACAGAAAATGTCTCTGGGATCAACAGACTTAAATTATAAGCTGAGTTTTGCTAAGAGCAGGCTTTTTGGACCACTTGGATTTCTCATACCTTATACCTGTCTTCTTTATGTATTTCAGCATGTATGTGGGTACAGAAAAGCTTCTTGCAGCTCATTCTCTGAAAGCCTCCCTAATATTTGTTTATATGATAAAAAGCCTCCACTGGTGTACAGCAAAGAAAATATCAGGCCCTTAGGAAAAGTTAATTTTAACTCATAACACAGCTAACACTGCTGAATTTCTTGGGTGCTTAGCATCTCCCTTTTATCAGGGGTATTATTTTCATATTTTCCAGGTAAATTCAAATCAGGAATAAGTAGAATTAACCAAGGAGTCAAAGATGACCCGTTTTTACATGGCCATTCAATAGTCAGAACAACTTAGTCCCTGTTCAGTTAAAAAATGTTGAGGATGCAGGCAACTGGAAACCTCAGCACCTGTAAGGGAATTAGGGTTATGGACACTAGCCAGAACCCTGCACTGAGGACAAGATGACAAGATGACTGTGGTGTCCTGGCCCAGAGAGCACCATCCAGCCCCACTGCCCTTGGATTGCTCCCAGGGAGCCCCTGACACATCACAGAATCAGTTTTTGTTGGGTCATCACTGTGACAAAGGAGACAGATAATTAAATCTGAGTAGCCAGTCTCGCCTTTGTTGTTTTTCTTGGTTTTCTCTATTGGAGTTGGTGTAAAACCAGTGCTTCTGACTCACAAACCACAGAAACTCTGAGAAGGAAAAGCAGTAATATCAGATTTTGCTGTAGACTGATTCCCTAAAACAGGGTATCTGGTGTAGAACATATTTGCAAAAGCAAAAGCTCTTTGGTGTTTCCCACCACTGAATTCAGTGCCAGTACTTAAAAAATGGCCTCCTCTAGTTCTGTGTTTTAGCTATGAAGGGAGGGTGGGGCTGTGTACCCTAATGACAGAGTCTACATGGAGGAGCCTCTGCTGCTCCATGTACAGCACTGGTCTTTACATGTTAATTCAGTAGAGCCAGAAGGATAAATAAGGAACACTTCTGTGACTAATAACCAGAAAATTAAGTTACTGGAAAAGAAAGTTCTCCCTAAGTTTGAGTTTTCTTAACATTTACAATCAGAGATTCACTCCTATAGAAATTTGTAGCAGAACTTGATCTGGAGATTTTAAAAGATGCTTTTTTGTTACATTTTTAGATCTTGTTCTTTCCAGACCTTTATTTTACATGCACTTCTGTTTTCAGGGATCAAAGCTTTTGCGTGTACTGTTTCATCCAATTAACATTTATTCACAGCAAAAATTTCAGATCGTTAAAACACCAGAGCCATAATCTCCTTAACAAAGCTTGTTTTATTTGACCGCAGAATACACGGTAGGTCTATAAACTAGCTGCAGGGGATTCAGCATAATGAACTTCTTTGTACGGATGTCAGAGGAAGGGAAAAGGAATGCTAAACTGTAAACCAAGAAAACATGGTTATTAGTGTTTTCTAGACACACTGACATTGTGGAATTCATAGTAATTTTTTTAACAATGACAAAAAAAATCCTGTATTGAAGTTAATGTAACCCCTATTTCTTAAAGTTCAGAAGCACTTGTTGAGAATGAGCATAATACAATTGAAAGACTAACAATAACAGTAACCAATAACAGTTATTTGGGGAAAATTCACACAGAAAATCATAGTCCTGAAGTGCCTTTTACAAGATGACAGAAAAATCAGCATAGAACAGGCAAAACCAGTAGAGGGTAGTGCAATGTTTCATACAAACTCCTCCTCTTCATAGTATTAATTTTTCTCAATAACACCACTGTATTTTCCCACCTGCCATTATATTCTTTCAAAGATAGATACAGGTAGTGGAACAAAGCCACATTGGGAACACATGGAATGAGGAAGGGATAAGGTTTCTAACTGAAGCTTTCCTAAACTTCAAAAAGGATCTGGTTTTATTTTTAATAATTTATTGGTTTCTACTATTTGTGCACTAAGATGAGTAAGTTTGGAAGGACTGTTACCCATAATGGTCAGAAGATTGATAGTTATTGCGTTTAGTAATGCACATGTAGTATTACATTTTATTTCAATGATAGTCTACACTTTCAGCTATTCTTGTCTATTACCCAAGAAATTAAAGTTTTTTTACCCAATTTTTTTGCCAGCAAAAGATGATACTCGTTGCATTTAGTGTTCCTCATCCTAGTTAGCTGACCAGCAAAGTTCACCAGTCTTTCTGAAGGAACCATCTGGGACTATCAAAAAATATGTTCAGCCTATCTAAGAGCTGGAAAGTTAAATAAAGTCTTGACTCTCCTTTTGAGTAAAAACACCAAGGCTTGCCAAAGTGTTTATAATTAGCTGGCTCAGATGTGTTAGGGTTTTTTAGAGTATACACTCCACGACTCCTTCAATTACAGGAATTTGCTATCATCAGGATATTTGCTTAAGAGTAAGTAGAGCTGGTGCCACCATGCAGGTGATGACACCGTGTGTCCACTATTAATGGACAGAACTACATTATTCTTTAATAGCCTTAAAACATTTCATCTATAAAGAAAACAAATATGTGGTTTTCTTTAGGAATTGTTAAGGCAGAGAAAATCCTTGCCACTGAGACAACAAAGGAAATGCAGAGAAAAGGAGTTTAGGAGTATCTTTACTACTGTGGTATTTTGTTCTGCCTGTGCCATAAGGGGAGCATTGGAACCAGTGAGGTAGAGCTATGATTGAGTGGCACAGAACCACAGCAGAACAACCCCTTCCAATAAGAATGTCTTGGTGCTCTTTTTACCATTAAAATATACAAAAAAAACCCCACAGCCAAGTCCTAACTCGCATTTAATGTGCAAAACTGAATCTAATTAGCAGTCAGTACACTTATGCCAAGGATTTACATTTAATCTTCTTTTCCAGAAAGAGCTTGAAAGAACACCAGATGAGGAAGAGTCACTGGTACATAGGAAATACATCTTTGGGTTTTGTACTAGATGCTTTAAAATGGGATTGACAACCTACTTTGAGGAGGGGAACAGTACTAGTTCAGCATTAGTAGGAGGGGAGTGTCCCTTAAACAAATTATCTCTCTCTTTTTTGTTTTGTTTGTTGTTTGTTTGTTTGTTTGTTTTCTTCCCTTGCTAGGGAGTCTCCTAGGAGAAAAATTCAAAACTTTATTTCAAACTGAGTTGCTGTAACCACAGCCTGGCATACCTTTATCTTTGGGGGATCACCACCTTTTTGTTTGCAGAAATTGAAGCCTGCAGGGGCTGTATGAGGAAAAAGCTGAAGAGGAGTGAGATCTCGCTACATTAAATTTACCATGCAGCAGGAAATACAAGAAGTTCTTGTATCCTCAGATAAATGGAATGAAATCTGCCATTTAAGGGGGCAGGTTTGAGTCATCTTGGCTCTGAAAATTCTCAGCTGGAGAGAAATGCACTTTTTGTTCATTTTGCATAGAAGATTTGTTTTCCACGCACTCACATCTTCAAGAAGAAACTGTCAGTTTTGTCTGAAAAACACCATAATCTCACAGGAATTTGTTCCCATCTATGCTGGTACTTGTCACCCTATCTAGCAGGTTGGGAGATTGGAGAAGCATGTTTCCCAGAGCTTTCATGCCCCAGCCTCCATGGCTCTGCTGTATGGACTGTCCTGAAATTGGAGTTTTTTGGTTTCACTGCAACCCATGAGGTGAGAACTAAAGATTCCAGGAAACAACATAGTGTTTATAGAAACATCAAAACATTCTTCTTTGAGAATCCACCTATTTCATGGGATTCCTTAAATAAAACAGTATAAAAGTCCAGCTCTGGAAACAACTGGGAAGAAGAGCTGTCATGTATCACTGTGGAGCTGTCTGAATGTTAAAAATCTTTCAGAGAGTAATTTCTGCTCCTGAGCTGCACTTTCCAGAGGTATCTGTGTGCCAAAAGACAAATTAATAAAAAAAACTTCTGAGTCCAAATATACATTTTGTAATTTTGCTCTCAAACAAACAAACAAACAAACAAACAAACAAAAAACCAAACCATATTAGGGAAGCACAAGTGCATTTTCTGATTGCCTCCTCTCCCAGATCTTGGCAGTGGAAAATGGGCTGAGAAGAGCCTCTGTTCCAACAGCAGCTCTGCCCTGAGAGAACAGTGATACATCACTTTGTTCCTCCGCATCGATCAGTCTCCTTTTCACCCCATTATGATATTTCCTTATATCTTGTGCACCAAATGCTAGGGGTTTTATAATTCAGTATCATATCAAGTGCTCTTCTGAAATCAATAAACATTTCATGCACTAGAATGCCTTTATTTAACACACATGCAATTACAGTGGGTTTGGGTATCAGGTTTGTCTGACCTGATATGTTTTATTAACCTGTGTTTCTTACTGTTCATTGGGCTTTTTCACTCTACAGATTTACACATGAATTGGTGGGTTTTTTAGTCTTGATTTGAACCCACGGAAAGTTTAAATGGATGTTTGTAGTTTCTCCAATTTTTCTGTTAAAAAGACTTCACTGCATTTATTCCCAGTAAGCTTTTATTATCCCTATTTTCATATTCCTTTTATTTAGTACTGACTTGAAAGTGTGCAGTGAAGAAACTTAGCTGGTTTACGTAGCACAAGTCAAACATTATATTTAGCATTTTTGTGACATCCTGTCCTTCAAATATATGCCTTTTGCTGATACTGCTTTTTGCTAGATTCTGGAGTTTCTCTTCCCTGTAGAGTAAACAGCAATACATATTTTGCTTGATTTTCTGTAATAATTTGCACACTGTAGCTTTCAGACTGGTCTAGATGAGAAAACAGGCAAACACAGTGGTTATGTCTATGTGCATTGACATAGCAAATTAGCCCTAAGCATGACTTCTAGCAGACGAAGTTCTGCAAGGAGAAAGAAAACAACAATTAAGGAAAGATTGTGTCTCCTCTATAAAACAGGAAAACTTTGTCAGGGTTATAGTAGCACTAGTTTTTGGTTAGAGATCAGATTTCCTGGTAGGTATTGTAAAGACATTGTTGCATCATGACCCTGGTTTTTGGTTCCTCTTAACAGTGGGGAGTCACATCAGGGTGCAAGTGTGGTAGCTCAGATCTGTGCCTTTAGTGGGGCTCAAGGCCAATGCCAAACAAGAATCCATTTTAATTTGTCTTTACCTACACAGTCCAAGAGAGAAGTAAATGCATTATGTTTATTTGGCATATCCATGCACCTGATCCTGATAAATGTGGTGGGGCTCAATTCAGGCTTGAAGACCTGCTTCCAACAGCTGGTGGCTTCTCCAGGAGCACCACTGGCAAAATATCCTGGGTCTCTGTACAGAACCTCCTCAAAGATGATAGCTAGAAAATACTGTAATTCAGTGAGATAAACAAACAAATACTTTTTCAACTGTTCTACCTACAAAACATAATATGCAGTTTGTTTTGCAAATTATTCTGATGGTCTGTGGGAAACATAGCACGAGAGCTCCATGGGTGGGAAGAAAACTTTTGCTCTGGTGTTTGCTTGTGGACTTTCTCCACATTGCAACATCACTCAGGCCTACACATTTGTTGGAGGATGGATTAGCTTTGAAAGATTAGATATGGATGTGGATGTGGACACTGATAAGAATGGAGTTACTGATGATCCAAAGTCATCTTTACTCTTCATTAAGCAGCTGAACATTAAACATGAGGTTGTCACACTCAAAGGAGTAACATTTCCACATTAATGTAATTTAATGTCTTTCTTCTCAGCTGAAGCTGAGAGTGGTGTGTGAGGGACACACTGAAAAGTCGAATGAAGAGCACAGATAATTTTTATTATTAAGGTTGCTGAATGCTTGCCTTTAGAAGCCATTTTCAGTTGTGTTCAGCAAACACACACCAGCTCTTAACCACCTGACCAGTATTGACTTCTGAAAGTTTGATGTCATACATGCCTAATGAATAGGAATCAAATACAAGATGACTTTTCTAAGGGAGAGGAAAGGAAAAAAGGGTCCACCAGGTGCACTCATGGCTGAAGCTACATCATAATTAGGCCTAGATATCTGTACCCCATACCTCAAAAGGACTACAGCTTTTACCCTTGGAGGAGCACAACTATTGAATCTCATGTTTCCAGATAAGATAAAGTGTCAAATATGAGCCAGATTTCTCTACACAGAATGTCCAGGCAGCCAGGAGATGAGCAGTGCTGAGATAAAGCAATGCTCAAGGGAGTTGCTCTCTGAACTTTTTCATGGCTTGATACTTTTACAGGACTCCGAGGAGGATGGATGGGGGCATCACTCCACACTATTGTTTTTTAGTGTATCTAAGTGAAACTGGAATCTAATTTTGTTAACATGAAAATAATCTTTCTGAGCCAGGCACGGTGGAGGGAAGGATAACAATACTAGTTAGGTGTAAGACTGCATTTTCAGGTGTTTTGTGTTTGTCTCCTGACTCACTGGTTACAACAGAATGGTATTTACCATCTTGTTTGTCACACTTAGACCTATTGTATGATTTTTCACCTGTTAAGATCAGACTGTATTTTATTGTACTTCACATTTTTACATGAAAAATATTTTCATTGCTATTCAGTAAAAGCTGAGAAATTAACACCATAAGAATATTAAATATTTTCCTCCCAAATAAATGCCTTTCTGTGCAACTGAGCCCCTTTCCTTCTCTGAGGCATGTTGTGACACAAACTGATTATGTGACTACTGAGTGTGTGAAATATTTTAGATTTGCTGCAGTGATGGTCAGGAGGGTATTAGAGTCTGACTGTCAAAACTTTTGGCAATGCACACCATTTGTAAGATACTTTCCTATCCTTTTTAATTCAGACTACATCTCCCTTCCAAATCAGATCTCACAAATTCATGAATATCATAGTTGCAATTCTGATCTTACAGATTTGAGTTCACAAAGTTATCAGAAAACCTAAATGTAAAATGTTTTTCTTCTGCAAAATATTTTCGTATCATCCTTCTAAATAATTTTATTTGCAAAAATAAATTAAATATTGCAGTTGTTATGGTTATTGCCAGCACTGCCAGCAGGTCAAGGGAGGTGATCCTTCTCCTTTACTCAGCACTGGTGAGACCAGAGGTGGGTTGAGCTTGGCTGAACTCCAAGTGTTCAGCAAAGCCACTCTATCACTCCCATCCTCAGCTGGACAGGGCAGGAAAAGATATAACAAAGGGCTCATGGGTCGGGATAAGGACAGGGAGAGGTCACCCCTCACCAGTTACTGTCATGGTCAAAACAGATTTGGGGAAATTACCTGAATTTATTAATTAACTGAATTTATTAACTGAATTTATTAATTAACTGAATTTGTTACCAATCAAATCAGAGTAGGGTAATGAGAAATAAAACCAAATCTTAAAAACCTCTTCCTCCCACCTCTCTCTTCTTCCCAATATCATCTTTACTCCCAAATCCTCTACTTCCTCCTCCCCAGCGTGCAGGGGGATGGGGAATAGGGACTGTGGTCAGTTCGTCCCATGTTGTTTCTGCCACTCCTTCCTCCTCACACTCTTCCCATGCTCCAGCCTGGAGTCTCTCCCACAGGAGACACTCATCCATGAATTTCTCCAACATGAGTCTTTCCCACGGGCTCCAGTTCCTCACAAAATGCTCTAGCTTGTGTCCCTTCCATGGAGCCCATGGGATGCAGTCCTTCAGGAACAGGCTGCTCCAGCCTGAATTCCCCATGGGGTCACAAGTCCTGCCAACAAATCTGCTCCAGTGTAGGCTCCTCTCTCCACAGGTCCACAGGTCCTGCCATGAGCCTGCTCCAGCACTGGCTTCCAATGGGGTCACAGTCCCCTCTGAGCATCCACCTGCTCTGGCATGGGGTCCTCCAGGGACTGTGGGTGGATATCTGCTCCATCATGGAGCTCCATGCGCTGCAGGGGCACAGTTACCTCACCATGGTCTTCACGGCAGTCTTGCAGAGGAACCCCTGCACCAGTGACTGGAGCACCTCCTTCCTTCACTGACCTTGGTGTCTGCAGTGCTGTTTCTCTCACATATTCTCAATCCTTCCTCCAACCGCAAATTGCTGCTGTTTCCACTCCATTTTTTGCCCTTGTTCTTTAATATGTTACCACAGCAGCACCACCACCATCACTGATGGGCTCACCTTGGCCAGCGGCAGGTCTGTCCTGGAGCCAGCTGGCATTGGCTCTGTTGGACATGGGGGAAGCTTCCAGCAGCTTCTCATAGAAGTCACCCCTGTTACCCCCCTGCCACTACCAAAACCAAAACCTTGCCACACAACCCCAGTACACCAGCCATATATATTGATATCACAGAGGCTTTTTTTCTTTTGTTAAAATATAGACATTCCACTCAATCTTTATGATTTGATGTATGGTTCACACAGAGACAAAGACAAATGTGAGGCACACCTGTATAAGCCTGTGTGCTTGAGGTATGTGGGAGAATAGTGCACTTAAAATGTTTGGCTCAATACAGCACAGTATTTGCCTTCCCACACTGAACTAATCAAAAGTTGCTCCGAAAAATAGTATTCATGATATATAAAAACAGCTGAAGACATTTCTTAGTAAACAATTTGAAGGAAGGTAGGAAGCTGAGACAGCTCTGAGGAAGAATATGCAACCTAGCCCCAGCCAAAAGTCGCTCGGCTGTTTTGCTAACGCTCACGATTAAGAATCAAAGAGCAGCCGGCAGTTATTGTCTCTAGATAAGCCAGTTCTAAGTTGTCATGGTGTGCTGTCTGCAATGGCTGGACTTTGCAATGCCACCTAATTTTGAACCTCAGGTCCAACAAGCAAAAAGTACAGCTGGTGGCTGTATCAGGCTCACACCTTGCCACAAGCACTTCAACTGCAGTGAGAGGATATCCAACCTCCACTCCTCCATTTCCCAGGTGTCTCCTTGCCCTGCTGAGAGCACAAATCCAACCTCAGGCTGTGCCAGCTTAGGGAGTTAATCTGCAGAAGTAGAGAAGTGCTCCTACTTCCCCACTCCTCATCAAAACAATGAAGAAAAGTTACAGATCCTCTCCAGAGCTGCAAAGGAACCAGAGGGATAGTAGAGCCACTGCATTCAGAGTGAGATTTGTTCAGCCATGTTATAGGATCTTGTTTACTGTATCTATAGCAGTAACTCTCTGTCTCTCCAGTGCAGACATCAGGTGGGAGTTTACTGAAATCAGCAAACTGTAAAGCAGATTTAGGAAAGTGACACCAGTTACTGCTTTCAAAGGACAGTCAGGTGACTTCAACTGAAAAATGGTGTGGTCTCTTCCACCAGCCACTGCCTAAATTGCTTTTCCTTGAGAAGATTGCAGGTGTCTTATGATAAATCCTTTTAGAAGACACTACATCTCATTATAAGGCAGCACTAACATCGGTCCTGTGCCAATCAGGATTTTCACTGAACTGATTTGAAAACTTTTAATGCCCAGTAGGGCAATCAAGACAAGTATACATCCATTTTAAAAACAAACAAAACCAAACAACCTTCCTAATCTTATGACTGTAAACACTTACTGAGCAACTTACATTTCCACTATGGAGCAAAGCAGCTATTGCATCAAAGAGTCAGTCATTTAGTCAGAAAGGCAAACATTGGCATTGCCAGGAGAAAGAAGAGCTTTATAGCCTTTAAAGCAGCATAATATGACTGCACCTCCTGCTACTTTTCCAGCTGGTAGTGTAACAGAAGTGGATTTTAGCCACTGCTCTCTGATATTGCAGTGGGAACATCCAGTTGCTACAGAGCTCAGACTAGTGTTACTTCATAAGAAGACTACAGTGATTACCCCAAACAAATATGAGAAAACTGAAAAATCTCCATGCTATTGTCAAATACAATGTTGTTTTAAAAATCATAGGAATGTAATTGCAGATAAAAGCAGGCTGGGTAGGGCAGGGAACATCCTAGCAAGTCATATTTGCAGGACTTGGCTTGAGAACAGCCCAGAGTGGTCCAGCTCTGGTGTCATGCCATCAGAGCAGACTTACTGCAAGCTCCATTCTTTGTTAAAGGAGGCATTTAAAAACAGCTACAATGGTTTTGTTTTGCTTTAATCATTAATCAAAGGCAAATAAAATGCAATGAAGGAAAGCAAATGCGCGCACCATCGCACAAATACAAGCAGGTATTTGAAACGCAGGCCAGGTTACCATGGCCAATTTGGGGGAATGGAAGTGGGGAGAGGGAGGAAAGGAGCTTGGAAAGCAAAAATTTGCTTTTATTGGGGGATTGCATTCGCAGCAGAGATTCCCACGTTTTTACTTCACATGAGCAAAAAATATCATTGTCTCAGCAGAAGGTGGCTTGACATGTTCCAGTATGGGGTGAGGTTGTTTGAGCTGTGAGGTTTTAGACACATTTGTGCTGGAAAAATTCCTGAGACTACCTGCCCAAGTCTCTTTTTTTCTATAGGCACTAATTTTCCTGTGTCACTGCAGTCTAGCTTACTCAGCAGTACACTGCTGCAAGTTTGTTTTATTTGCAAGGAGTACATCAGCACTGAAGGCAAACCTCACTGGCAAAGCTGACAGTGTGCTCCTCTAAAAACCAAAGGACTTGATGAGGAAGGAGGGAGTCCAGGTTGGTCTCCTAGGTTTTATAACACTCAGTCCTGAAAACTGAAAGTGAGATCTAAAAGAAGAATTAGCGAGGGGGAGGGAAAACAGCTTGTTTCATCGATTCTTAGATTTGTAGATTATGGCTATTAGTAAAAATGACAGCACCTCTAGTCGATGGGGTACAGGCTCAAAGCCTATTAATGCACTACAAGTAACATGATCTGGGGATATGAAAAGAGAAAAATCACAGTGTGAGATTTAAATCCTAGTTTCGACTTTGAATGCCGCTGTTTCAAGAGGGAGAAGTCCAATACTCCCCATTCACATGTTAATTCACTTGTTTCAACAAACTGCTATTCTCCTTCACCTCTTCACATTAGCATAAAATGAGAAGCTTGAATCTGCATTTTTCAAAAGACGACCAGATTTCAAAATTTCCAAAATGGAACTACTCGGCGATGGTTCATACATTCTAAATGCCAGAGTATTGTAAACGCAATACTCATTTGCCTCCTGCATCCAGAATGTAATTTCCATTTTTATTTTAATCGCTAGTGATCCATTGTTCCAAGTTTCTTTAAATAAATGTCCCCCACTGCTGCCCATAGCTTCTGCAGAAACAGTTTTGAATATTTTGCAGGCAAAAATAGCAGAAGTGTTGAAATTCATACCATTCCTCTCCAGAGTAGATGACTGATGAAATGCATATATCCAAGCCAGAAATAAATAGCAAATGAGATTATCCTTATATTGATTTCTCTGCATTACATTCTGATTAACCAGCAAATCAAAGACTTTTTTTTCCACCTGCTCCACCAAGATCACATTCTTCATTCTCTGCATGTGCAGCTTCTCGTAGGTAAGTGCTTCTTTAATTTATCTGATACCTGGAGGCTTTTCTGCTCTGCTGTTCAAAATGCCTGGTCTTCCTGTCTATCTGAACTTTCAAAAGCTGGATTCTAATATTCTCTTTGTTCTTCTCAAAAGACTCCACCACAAAATTTGTTGCTCAGATCTTTTACAGCCTATTTCAAAACCAACAGTCTTGCTGAAAGCATTCTGGTGGACTTGGTCCCTCTTAATGTGTTAATACAACCCCCAGGACAGTCTGTCTGAGCCTGTGGGACATTTTCTATCACTATAAGGTTTTTTTCAGAAATCAAAACTAGTGTGTTTATCTGATAGATTATCTGTGATATAATCAATGGTTAGTTCAAGGACTCTGTTGCTGGTGTTATGACAAGCTGTCTAGCCTGAAGTTCATGATGGTACCAAAATATCCAGAGCCAGTAGTCTAACCTGCCCTAATCATAATTTAAACCCCCTAGTGTGACACCAGTTTAGGTGTCACAACTAAGAGCAATATTATGCCTTTACCTTTGTTCTGGTGGGAATGTGTAGCTAATTTTCAAATGCTAAACACCAGCCCAGATGTTCAGCTGCCGGTGACCCAAGGCTTGTTTTTGTGGTGGCACAGCTGTAATGCCATGGCTGAGTTTTACTTAGAAAGTTGTTGTCCAGATGATGCAAGAAAGAATGTAAACCATGTTAAAGTAAGTTCAGAGGCAGAAGTGAAATTGTAGAGGCAGTAATGGTTAGTTGGAAAACACTGAGGAAGGGCAGAAGTTGCAACACCCTCAGAAAGGAGGCAGAGACTCAGCAGACAGCACGGTGGCCAGATGAGCGATCGTGGCCCTCTCCGAAGAGGCATGGAAGTGAAAACTCCCCTCTTGACCAACAGCTGCCTGCCTGCCCGCCCAGCAATAGCTGAAGTAGCCTGTATTTAATTACTTATGTCATAGTTAACGCTTGAGTAATACTTAGCTGAGTAGCCTGTTAGTTGTACCTGTCTCATGTGTGTTAGTTGATACAAACAACTGTGGTTGTTGCTGTGTGGTTTTAACTCTTGTGGTCTTTTGGCATAGTACAAGGTGCCCAACAAACAATGACCCATTGAGAAGAGATTGCAGGTGTGAGCACTAGTCCTGGCTCTCTCCCTCTGTCCCAGTCATTTCTTCTTCCTACACAGTCAGACTTCAAAGCGTGAAGTTACCAGATACCACCAACTAAAATGGAGAAGGATAATATTAATCACTAGAAGATATTGCTGTCTAACAGAAGGTGTTGCTGTAATGTGAAGAATTTTTTTCCAGGAGTAAGTGGTATCAGCAGGCTCTCCCTAACCATATTTAAAGAGAGACTAAGCTAGGACATCAAATTCAGACAGTGCTTCTTTAACCAGAAAGAAAGAATAGGCTCCGACTAGAGGGGACATTGAGCTTGGATTTTATACATCCTGTTTCAAATCAGAATGATAAAGTGAAAGACAACAAGATTGAAAACAGCTACCCTGTGTGACTGGATTCTCCTAGATGGGAAATTGCAGTGTGCCTTTGAAATGCTTCAACCCATAGGCATCATAGACTGTGGGATAGGGCAGGGGGGTATGTTACTTCTCTGTATAAAATAGAATTTTTCCTGTGTCTGGTACCACATCCATCAACACTGCAGAACAACAAATCCCTGGGACAGTCATGACTGGTACTTCATACAAGGGCAAGGAGAAAGGAGGAGAGAAAAATATCCCATAGTAGACACTATTAATTCTCACTAATCAATGGCAAAATTCTTGAAAAGCTTAATTTAAAGGAAACAACATACAGTATACAGAGATCCCTGATGGACAAATTCAAGGACTGCTCCTACACGAAGTCTGGGGAAAATTTCACGTCAAACATCAGGAACAGTATTTCCACTGGCATTTGGGCAATATAGTTGCACCATAGGGCTATGTCTGTACCGTGCAGGTGTTTGCTTTGAGGACTTGGTATCTCCATTGTTCACATTTTGGACTAGCTCTAGGCTTCCCACAGTAGACATCCCACTGGAGTGCTCAGAGATCAGCCCCCTGGGCAGCCCAAGGCATCATTAGAAACACGATTAGGAGATTTGCTTCACACACACTAATCTAATTTAAAGCGTTACTGTATACACACCCAGACTGACAAGCTGTAAAAATGCATCCCTGAAGAGTTGTCTTCTTTGTGCCTGGCAGGCAATGGACTTCAACACAAGCTGGAGAACCAGCCCCAGGTCCCAGCACTATGTCTTCATGTGGAGGGCAGGGTGCAAGAACTGCACGTGTATATACACATCTCCATGTGCAATTAACTGTCCTGTGTTGTCAGGGCTAAAGGTCAGAGCAAAAGGTGATAAAGTAATCTCACTGAATTTGTGATTATTGCAACACACAGGTGTACTGTACAGTAAAGGACGTGGAGTGCCACCTGGCAGGACTAATACAATAGGATCTGAACAAGAACTGAAATTTCTGCCCAGCACCTGGTTTGATTTACATTTTGCCTCTACAGGGATGGTTAGAAGGTAAACAAGTGTTGATTCTTAATGCTTATGCTACTGGTATTGGTGATAGAACATTAAACCCTACTAAATATTTTTGGGATCATAGGTAAAATGATGGCAGGGATACAAATATTCTGTAAAAATTGTTCTTTCAGATCAATACCCGGGAGGGGATGCACCATGCATTATTTCTCCCCAAATAAATCACAAATCCCCTAATCTTCCAGCTGTGCGACCGCTGATGGAGTGGCCACCAGGATCGTATCACTGTTTGCAAACGTTCCTCAAAGCAACTGAAACGAGACATTCTCCAAAGACGGCAAGATTAATTTATTAACTATAACCAAAGGCAAAGAAATCGAGCATTGCGTGCTAATAATAAATTGTAAGCATACCAGTGAAGGCAGGAAACTGCAATAAAAATACAGTACACATAGAACGAGACTGTGCGCCAAAGGAGTCCCTGTCGCCCGTGGGAAAAGCTCTCCGCTACACCGCAGCACCTGTGGAGCAGGGTCAGGAGCGCGGTGAGTTGTTTAAGTGTGCCATCTAGTGACTGAGGACTGCTCATGGGCAAGGCACAAACAGCGCCTTCATGTAAGAATTCCTCACGTTTCTCTGCTTCAGAACATCTGTATGTTACTGCAGTTGCTGGTAATCTGGTTACTGGAGAAGGTAAGAGAGTTCAGCCTCTAGAGTCGACTTATTCTCAAGGTGGAGTCACTGTGCATTCAACAGTGATAATCTGTAATCTGTGAAATAACTGCCTTACCCTGTGGGTGCCGCAGTCAATTCCTCATTTGTGAAGAAATGTGGAAATGGGAGGGAAGGGTATGGAGGTGTGACACATAATTATTTTATCATATTCCTTTTTTTTGGTTCCTTTTTAACCAGAGTGGAGAATTATCTCAAATACAGTGATTTTGACTTCATGAGCAGGATGAAGTTCCTTCTCAAGGTATAGCACTAAAGACCCTGGAGAAACCATAGAATAAAAAGAAATTAAATGGGTATGAACTGTATTTCCTATCATAGCAAAAGAGGCTGAAGTTTGTGTTTGTGCCATCCCACTGACGTTGTGCTGAAACCGCTGAGGCTGCTGGGGAATTCCAGCTGCAATCCTTGATGACTGGCACTCCTTCACTGACACTTCTCTGGTAGCTCCCCTTCCCTTGCTCTGTTGGTACCTTCTGCACAGGCAAGTTAAAAAGCTAAATATGTTAGCTGCAAAAAAATAATCGAGTTGATTTAGCTCCTACTGATGTATAGAACCACCAAATAGTGGACTAAACAAGCTTTTCCTGGGGACAAGAAAAAAAAAAAGTATTTTGCTCATTGAGAGCATCACAGGGAATGCTTAACATATTTTCCATGAGAAATACTTTGTTTTTCTGATAATTATTTTCACAACTAAAAAATTCACATCTGTCATAATATGACCTTTGTTGTGCTCTAGAAAAGCAAGATGGGTATTGATTATCTGAAAAAAAAAATATTGTTTGAAAGACAGGACAGTGTAGAATACAGACCTATGTGTTCTTCCACCTGCAATACAGGAAATACAGGAGGAGACACAAGAGCCAGGGGAAACACCACATTGCATATACTTGCCATTTTCAACCATTACCGATAGCTGGAAAAGAGAACAAACCCTGCAAGTGCCTCAGGGATGGGGACAGCTGTTGCACATTGCTAAAAAGTCAGCTTGTAGCTTCCCAGGACTACAGGACAGACAGGAGGAAGATAGTAGGCCAAATTTTACTAATAATCTCTCATGGCAATTTTTTTAATGTTACACAATTGCAGGGGTTCTTCACCAGCTTAAGGTGGCTGAGGAATGCAGTCAGAAGATATGAAAATTTGAAAGTAATTAATGACATGATTTTAATGAAATACCAAACAGTCACTCTTGTCTCACTTCTCCTTAGGAGAGGGTTTCAACAGAGATTGCTTGCTCATGTGGAGGGAAAGTAGCAGTAGCAAGTCTCCTCTCAGCTACAAGAGTTTACAGAGAGGATTTGCAATAGTGTCAGGGAAATCTCTTTAGACTGTCGGTGGAAATCCAGCTTGAGGATGGGATAAGGTCAGTAATATTAGACAAATCCTATTAAACTACTAAAGGATTCAGATAACTTCCTCAAAGGAAGCCTTTCAAAGGGTGGGTTTAAGTCTAGAAAATTGAGAATGATAAATCCAAATAAAATCCTTTTAATCTCTCTCTATTTATCAGCGTTATTTTCCTACAGAGAGAGACAGGCTAAAAATGATGATGGGGTGGTGGGACAAAACTAGCATTGTGTCTTCTTGAACATTACAAAAGCAGTTCAAAATCCAACTGTAATCATTACAAGGAAAATTTTAATTTGCAAGGGATTTGTGAATGGAGTTTTATTGAAGAAGCTGTAGCTGAGGGCACCATAGGGCAGAAGCAAGGCTTACCTGAGAGATGGTTTCTTATGCCACCTGGCTGCTGTTGCTTGCTGCCTTGTAATGTGACTATTGGTTGTTCAGGAGTTGGAGGATTTGAACAAAACATGGACCTGACAAAATCCCTTCTGAGGGATTTTGTCTGCTGGGCCAACACTTAAAACCAGGGCAGTTTGTATGAAAAGCAGAAAATGGCTTGATAACCCTGATGGTGATTTGGAAATATCAGTGTAAAAATTCTATTCAAATAACTTTTGTGTTGGATCAGACATAACTCCCCAAAACTTTCATTTGACATGCTTAACTTAGTGTACATATGTTACTTCATATGACTTTAATATCAGCTTTACATGTAACTCAGTTAAATTTGTACAAGTGGTTAAAAAGAAAGAAATAATAGGAGGGAATTTTTTTGTATGAATGCTGGGAGAATCACCAAGATTAATAATTTTTAAATTATTTTTTTCCAGTACTGCTGGGTAGCAAAGTAATTTACATTTGACATCCACAATTTGCAGGTAAGAGACCAACTAACGTCGTTTAACTCATTACTTTTTTTCAGAGACCACTATTAGCTTCCAGAAGCTGGCTGATTTTCTGACACATAAATTATACTGACAGCAAAGACTATTGTGACCTCACAGCTACTTACCTGAGGGCTAAGAGCTGCCTTGGGTCCTCAGCAGGCAGCCAAACAAGGTAGCATCTCACAAGGAGACTTTGTCAGACATGCCCTGTTTTGGTGGTAAGGGCTCTTCTCTCCAGGCAATTTATGGGAAGGAGACTGTGACTTTTGGGCCTTCAGTAAGAGAATTTCAAAGGGAGGAAGAAGCATGAAAGAAGGGGTTGCCCAGTAGAAAGCAGCACGTAACCTAAAGAATAAGAGAAGAAGAAAGAAACTGTTTGTTGAGCTTTATCTACTTAAAGTTATCCACAGACAGGCAACCGGCAGGACTTGGTCTGGCAGATGACCCAACAGCTTTGATCTTCCTTGCTTATGCAGTGTGGGTTCTTCAGCAACTCCCAAGGCAGCTGGCACTGCAGGAAAAAATAACCCCTGAGTTGCCAGGTGTGTCTTTTGTAACACAATAGCTGCTCAGTAAGAACCAGAGGGAAATGGCCAATGTATTTCTTGTGAAATAATGGTTACTTGACCAGAGCTTGAAATTTGACCTTTTTTGGAAGTAAAAGATAAGGTATATAGGGAAAATAAATAGTTTCTCAAAAATAAGCAACGATCTCCAATCAAAATCATGAATTTTAATGTGCTAGCCCCTCTCCCTTGCTCATGCTCTTATTTTCATATTGCATATGAGCAGCAAGGGGTACAGGAGAGGGAAAAGAAGATGCTCTCACATCTTTTGGGATTTGGCTTAAGAGACACTGTCTATAACCAAAGCAACCAGTTCAAACATGAACAATTTCTTCTGAAGCACAGAAGCTGCAGCAGCTGATGTCATGAACAAAAGTAGGCAGGTAAACAGAAACAGAGTAATGGAAAAGGAGATATGAGACTCACAGCCCTGAATTTCACAAGCAGCAGTAGTTCATAAGCAATGAGCTATAAAAAGCAAAACTGACCAAGAAAGGGAGTCATCATCAGCTTCAATGAAAATGCACATCTCTACCACCTCTGTGTAGCATTTCTGGCAGCATGAATGCTACTTTATGGGCTTAGACACAAATCACAAATGCTTCCTCTCTGAAAGAAGAAGAGCAAGCTCTACTTAAGTTCATCCAAAAATGCATTGAGAGGAGAAAGCTCCAAATAATTATGGTACTGGAAGCATTCAAAACAGGTTACCTAAGTCAGAGATATTAATCCAGTAAGAGAATTCCCGAGTGCTGAATCACATGTTCCTGAAACACAATTCCTATCTCAGTGCAAACAGTTGCCATAGGTATCTGTGGACATGCAAGAAGACAGAGCTGCCCAGGAAGAACCACGTTTCTGTCCTAGGGCTTCATGGGGCAGCCTTTCTGCCTGAAGGCTGCTGCTTGACAAAGCTTTGGTAGATGAGATGCCATTTAAAGCTTCCCTCCCCTGGCTGGCTTGCTTTTTTGTGGGAGGCTCTGCCTGGAGGTCTCAGGGGTTTGAAGGCAAGGCCATGACAAAAGGCAAAGAAAAGCCCCAAGTGCCAGTTGTGGACAAGCAGAGCTTACTTACTACAGTCTGTGTCACTGCTCCCATGGCAGAAACTGGACCACTCCCAGATCGCCTGCTCACATGGAGCGGGCTCTTCTCCTTGTCTGGAGCTGTCAAGTCACACCCTCCTTGTCAATAGCCACAGTGCACTCACACCAGCGGGACTAATGACACCCTTGGGTGGAGTCGGCTCCCAGAGATTAAATCTGATCCTCTCCCTCACAAGCTTCGTGGTGACAGGGCACTAATGCACCGAGCTGTCCTAGTGCCATGCTCTAAGCTATGAGGGTAGCATCATTTACCAGAAAAAATATCTTGTTTAGACCAGTTAATGTTATCCAATAACACATAGAGGTGGTGATGATCAGGATTATATCAATAGCTGAAACTAAGGTAGAAAATTCTGTTGTGTCTTCCAACTACATTTGTTTCTCCCATGTACACACCTGGTTTCCTAATCAATTTTCTACCTGCACATCCTTTCTTTCTAAATGCTGCAGGCATTCACATTCCTAGGAATGCCCTGAAGGATCAAAACATGCATTTTAAAGCTTGCAGAACTCAGGCTAAAGCCCTAACCTATTTATAGCCTCCTTTTATGGATAATAGAAACCAGTAATTCTGGGAAAGTCTACACTGATAGGAAGAAGAAAGAAATGCAGCACTTTCAAAATAAAAAAAAAATTCTTCATAGTCCTGGAAGATAATGGTTCATTTTTTCAAAACTAACATTAAAAAGTACAACTCTGCAGAGAATCAATTTAAAAAATACTAGAAGGCCCTACATAGCAGATACCAATACTGAAAGGATAGTAATAGACCTCTGGGGAAACCAAGCACGCCACCTTCATGCCAAGGAAATTAGTCCTTCTACCATTAGCCTTTACATAGGTTTTGATGTTATACCATGTGTTAATTATTTCCAAATCACAAGTGCAAACACTCACCCTGATTGGAAAATTAGCAGATTTCAAACTCAGGTAATTTCCCCCTAATGAGGAACTTGTTGAACTGAATTTAACAATTAGCTCACACCCTTTGCTGGCTGGGTATGGCAAGGCTACAAGGAGACACAGAAACTCAAAAGTCACCTTTTCCAGTAATTTGCAATAAAGGATTAATATAAATTTAAAGCTGTTTCCATGCTTTGGAATGGAAAGCTTCTAGTTCCTCCTTTGGTTCTTAAGGCAATGACTTTCAAAGGGTGATAGAGGAGGAGGTATTGCCTATACTGAATAGTTCTCCCTTGTTTTCTAGCCTTTCTGCTTTAGATCAGTTCCTTTGGGTAGCTTTCATTACTTACCAAGCCTCTGCAAAATGGATTTCACAGCTTAAAAGAGTTAAACTTTTGATTTATTGGTCAACATACAAAGTGTGTAGGCAGAGCTAACAAGCTAAAGTACTCACCACCCCTGATAAGGCACCCGCGGAGCCCTGGCTGGCTGAGTTTACTTTCAATTCTAGAGGAGACTGAGTTGGCTTTTGTGGCCACTTGGAAAGGGCTGATTGTTGACATTGCTCAACTGCCATTCTTGGGCTAGTTGGTTTTGTTTCTGTAGGATTTCACATGCTTTTCATATTGTTTTTTCTTGTTAAGAACCCTTGAGCTGCTAATTATCCCTGTGTCAACACTCTGCCCTTTACTGGGCATCTTACCTTTCTCCTTACGGCTCTGCTCTGCAGAACATCCCTCAGCGCTTCTGCACAGCTTAGCAGTTCTCCAAGAGGTCTGAACCAATTTCAGCTGGTAACAAAACCACTCCTTAGTTCCCAGATGGCATCTGTGATATGATGCCTGAGTCTCTAAAGGGGAAACTGACACTTTTCAGCTGCTAAATTGCATTAAAGGAAACAAAAGTAGTTCTATCCTACCTTTAGTTTTCTACATATGCTGTGACCTACCTGCAGAATGGATGCTGGACAGACAGGTCTTAAAGAATGTGGTCTATTTGTAGTTGTCAAGAGACCAGATATTCACAAATGAAAGGGATGCTCTTTCCCTAGAACTGACCGAAACCATCCAAAACATTGCCAAAATTTGTCTGATTTCTCCCACAAAGTGTAAAAGTTATTCAATAAATTCTTCTTCCTATTTTTCAATGCACTTTCTGCAGCAGAGTTTTCTTTTCCTTGTTTGAAGAACAATAAAAATATTCTGAGATTTCAAGCTACCTTAGCAGCGTGACAACTGTCTGATTATTTGTTAGTAAGTGGCATCAATATAGGTGTAACAAACTTCTTTTGAATGTAAAGAAATGGAGAAATTGAGAAATAGGGGGAAAAAAAGAAAAAGAATGTTTTGCAAAAATAGGTTCTGAGCTTTTCCAATGTGTTGCTTTGATTGTCTTCATGTTGTCAAGCAGCCCAATGCATAGACATAGTTCTCTAGATTTCCCTGCCTTTTGCTAAAACAAAGATGATCATGCTAATTCAGACAACTGTTAGAATCACCTACTTAACACTTTTAAAGGGATCTAAAGCAGTACAAAAGTCAGTATATTATCTACCCCTCTTCCCCCACGCTCTATGTCATCCATTTTACCTGGGAGCTCGGGAGGTGCAAGCAGATTCATGAGCTGTCCTGCAGGAATACATGAATGGCTGTCAGCCAAAGCAGCAGTCAGACTTTTTAACAGGGTAATGAAGCCAAGTGCAATGCATTGAATAGGTGGAGTTGTCGAAACAGAACTATTCTAGCATTTGCATTAGCTGTGGAGCAAATGGCTGCTGTCTTCTCTTTCATCCATGAGTCTTCTTCTGGGCCTCTCTGTTGCTTACACTAAATCTACCTATTCCCTAACTTGCCCTATTTACCACTGTTCATATTCTAATACTGTTACTTAACTTCTTCCCCTACTCCAGCTCTGGGAACCATGGGATCACAACTGTTATTGTGATTTTTTTTTTTTTAACTTGGCCTCTACTAGAAAGCCTCCTGGGTCTGCAGGCATGAGCCTACACCTTTGTACCTCCTCCCTGAGGAGTACGCAGGTGGTTCTTTTCTCTCTTGAGCAGGGAGAATGAGGCAGGGACAAGTGTGAGGGTGCAGGAGCAGAGAGGACAATTGGATGTAGGGATAGAAAGGCCTAGAGCCAGCACTTGAAACCCATCCTTTGGGTATTAAGTCATGAGGCCTTTGCTGCTCTTACATGAGAATCACAAAGACATGACAAGCTTGCCACTGCAAAGAGGTCTGCTGGGGAAACCTCTTCAAGGTTCCAGCACTGCCCCTGCTGCAACCAACAGGAGCCCACACCATGGTCTTCTGGAACAGGGGGGATTCAGTTAGTGTTGCATTAAAAATAACAGCTCGAAGGACTGATGGAAAAGAGCACTGAGCAGCTTCTCTTTGCCAGCCTCCTCCTGCAATGTTACAAGGTGCTAGAGTTCATTCTCTCACCTCTGTGTGGGTTGTTCACGCTACATTCCCCTACATGACACTCCAGGAGACTTCATGTTCAGTGCTCACCCTCCTGCCTGCATCTTTAGCACCTGGGCACCTAAAACATGTGACTCATCTTTTCCCATGTTCTCATGAATTATTTCCAAATGTCTGAAGTCTCTTAAACATCAGCCACACACCTCTGTGTATGCTTATCTTTCTGTTTAATGTTATTAATCACAAAAGACACTGATAAAGTTACCTTTACCCTTCCTCACACGATAATCCCAAGCAAACATGGCATAAAGGTTATGCACTCACCTTAACACTCATTACTTTACAACAGCTGTATCAAATGAGCTGTATCAAATTGTGAAATTTATCTTCTAGCTCTTGGTAACTGTTTTCAAATTCTTCAATCACAAACACGTAATTGAAAGCGAATTTTTTTCGCTGACCTGAAAGGGATCATTATCAGAACTGAGAGTGGAGGCACTTCCGGCTTTCTGTTTTGTTTTTCCATACTCAGACTGACTAAGGTCCAGCTTGGAGGTGGTGATTTACAATGTTTTCATTTGAAGAGTGCCTGAATGAAGGCACTGCAATAGAGGCCACATGTTGCCCCTGGCTATTTGCTCCTAGGCACCTACCTAGACACCCACCTTAATTAGATAGATACAGTTACTGGTCTGAGCCAGAGGAGGGCGAGAAATTCGTAATTAAAAAAAAAAAAAAGAAAAAAGAAAAAAAGAAAAAGAAATTTGTAGCAATAAGACCCACACATTCTGCTGCATTCATGTAACCTGTAAATCAGGAAAGCTCTTAGCCATGTATTTAAGAAAATGTGCGTCTACTTTTGCTCTGGAAAGACTTCTGTGTAAGTAAGTGATATTTGGAATGAGATGTCCATGACTGTACACAATAAAAAGATTTGCTGCCAAATCTGAAGTCTGCTTGAAGTCTTTTTTGCTGAAATATGTCAGGTGAAGGTCACAACAAGTATTAAATATCTATCCAAAACCATAACAGCTAGTGATACCTGTGGCTAAATCAGGCCCACACTGGCGTTAACAAGAGATCTTTAACAGGCCCTCCAGAGACACAACAGGTACCAGACCACCAGTGATGAGTGAAGACTCCTGCTGTGCCCCGGCAGCTGCCTTCTCTGGAGCAGCACAGACACCACTCCATCTGTTTTTGTATGCACTCTCCATGCTATGGCATAGGGATCTCCTTTCTGTGCCACAAAGCCCACCCATCAAGGCAATGCCTCTTGCAGAACCACTACAGAAAACACAGAGATGCTTCACCAAGTAAAAATATTTATTTTCCGATTTTGAAGCTGATTGAACACACAGCCAACCATTCCCAATGTCACTATCAAATTCAGTATTGCTCTGCAAGCCTATGTATGTAACTCCAGCCCAGACTACACTGATATAAGGCAACATTAGAATATTCCAATAGCCATAATGTTAAAATACATTAAGAAGATTTCTCATGTCTAGAACATGTTAGCTGATCTCAGTTAATTTGAATGCACACACTCTAATGCAGAGTGAAATTTTTCACATAAATCATATTTCAAGGGAAAAGTGTGCAGATTCTCTCATATTAATGCAGTTCAAAAATCTGTATTAATTTCCCAGACTGCCCGCTTAGAAGAAGAGATTAAATATAAAAATTACTTAACCACTTCCAAACAAAAATAATGCAAGTTTTCTACTATAATGGAATCCTTCATTTGTTAAAGAAAATATTATTTCTGATCTCAGAAAGAAGAAAACATTTTTGTTTAATTCAGCCTCACTTTCTACTGCCAGATGGCTCACTAGTTGTTTTCAGAATATTTAATTTCCCACCACTCCCCAAACTGAAAGCCATTTTTTTAATTCAATGTAAGCTAAAAATAAAGCCCCATTATCTGTTGGAGTGGGTCCAGAGGAGGGCCACAGAAATTATCAAAGGGCTGGAGCCCCTCACCCTGTGAAGACAGGCTGAGGGAGATGGGACTGTTCAGCCTGGAGAAGAGAAGGCTTTGGGCAGATCTTATTGTGGCCTTCCAGTACCTAAAGGGAACTACGAGAAAGATTAGCAGGTCCTGTTGCAATAGGACAAGGGGGTAATGGTTTTAAACTACAAGAGGGTAGATTTAGGATGGATATAAGTAAGAAATTTTTTACAATGAGAGTGGTGAAACACCAGAACAGGTGGTCCAGAGAGGTGCTAGATGCCCCATCCCTGGAAACACTCAAGGTCAGGTTGAATGGAGCTCTGAGCAACCTGATCTAGTTGAAGATGTCCCTGCTCACTGCAGGGGGCACCTAGGCCTAGATCACCTTCTAAGATCCCTTCGAACCCAAAGTATACTATATTTCTATCTGCCTAGCTTTGCTCTGATGATAAGTTGTATTTGATACAATATATGTAGAAGATGTCATTAAAATATTTTACAACATTTGCCCAGCCTACTTATGGAATCAGCAATCTTACTGCATGGATTGGGTACTTCCCTCTAGGGATCAGACTGCATGAGGATGAACAAGTGCTCGTATGTGGTGCTGCACCTCCTGTCCCAACCAACAGAATATCCAAATGCATAGTAAACACAGTATCCTCTTATTAATTATAGTGAGCTAAACCAATGCAATTAGGTTCATCCAAGAACATCAGGATCATTTGCAAAAAGTTAAAAAAGGTTTATACCAAACACAGAAATGGTTGCAAATTGGAAAGATCCTGTAACACTTTTAAGTCCTCCTGAATGCCTGGGCAGGTCAGATTGGGGGTGAAGAAGCTGGGGAGGTGAGTGTTTTTGGGAGGAGATTCCACAGAATTATGAAATCATTTCGGTTGATCAAGGTCTTTAAGAGCATCAAGTCTAACAGTTAACCCAGCATTGACAAGTCCACCACTAAACCATGTCCCCAGATGCCACATATATGCCTTTTAAATACCTCCTGGGATGGTGACTCCACTTCCCTGTGCAGCCTGTTCCTGTGCTTGTCAATCATTTTGGTGAATAAATTTTTCCTAATACCCAATCTAAACCTCCCCTGAAAAGACTTGAGGCCATTTCCTCTCATCCTTTTCCTTGTTACTTGGGAGCGGAGACCAACCCCCACTTTGTTACAACCTCCTTTCAGGTGGTTGTAGAGAGCAATAAGATCTCCCCTGAGCCTCCTTTTCTCCAAGTTAAACACCCCCAGCTCTCTCAGCTGATCCTCACCAGACTTGTGCTCCAGACGCTTCACCAGCTCTGTTGCCCTTCTCTGGACACACTCCTGCACCTCAATGTCCTTCTTGTAGTGAGGGGCCCAAAACTGAACACAGGATTCAAGGTGTGGCCTCATCAGTGCTGAGTACAGAGGGACAGTCACTTCCCTGGTCCTGCTGGCTATACTTTTTCTGATAAAAGCCAGGATGCCATTGGACTTTTTGGCCACCTGGGCACACTGCCGGCTCACATTCAGACAGCTGTCAAACAGCACCCCCAACATTCCTTTCAATTGCTCTCATCCCCACAGACACTGTTAGTACAAAGATCTTAAATATCTCTCCCACTTTCCAAGCAGAGAACCAAAGCACCATGTAACATTACAGACCAGTGGCAGAAGACATCCCAGACTCTAACCCCTATTTTCTTTTTCCAGGACAGTGACAGAGAACCTGCCATCCCAGGTTCATCATCAGGAAGAGCATCTGTCAGTAACATATTTGCAATCAGTAATTGTGTGTTTACCAACTTAGGAGCTGCATTGCCAAGGAATGTAAAAAGTCTGACCCTAAAAAGATCATGATTTCTGTAGATGGAGAGCCCACACAGGTTTGGGGATTTCAGATCAAACATATGCAACTGTATTTACTGATCAGAATTAACTATAGTGAGCTCATGGCATGGAGTGGGAAATGATCTATTGTAATGGAGGAAGGATGAGAAAATGCTGCTTTGGACATATGACAGCAATGCAGGGTAAAATTAGATTTTAAAAAGATAAAAAAGATGAACAAGAATGTCTCTGGATTAACTCTAAATCATATCCATTCTAATAGCTAAAAAATAAAAATAAAAAAAATCACATTGACAGTTTGGCACCTTCAAGTAACAGCATAAAAGTACATGGTATAAAATCTTACTAAATTACATGGTATGAAAACACACCATGTTTGCATCTCTGGAGAATGAACAGGGTTATCTTTCCACTACTGGTCCTTGCAGTTCTACAGCTCACAGACATTTGTGTCAGAAGTTGTTCTGACACGGACAGTGGCTGTTTGTGGTGCAAGAATATACAGATTCCTGAGCTGAGCTTCCAGCTACTGCAGAACAGGAGGGCTTATTGCAGAATTTTGGCAATCCATCTTCAACAACTGCACCATTCGGGATAATCTTAGAAGTCTGCTTCTTGTCCCTAGCTTCTTCAGCTGTGCACTCCAGGGGCTCCAGGTCATGGTATTTTCTGCGATATATGACTCTTGAGATTACGGTTATCAGAAACATTTCCATGATGAGAAGCTGCTGGGCTATATCTGCCAAAAAAAAAAAAAAAAAGAGGCAAAGAAAAGCCCCCAAAAGGGGGAGATTACTATCAGATGCAAAATGAATACCCAGCTCATTAATTCATTAATTTTCACCTGTGCAAAGGGAACAAACTTTACCATTCAGTCCCTGTAACAGTGTGTCTCATGCTCAGCAACAACATCAGCTACAGAATTCCAGTATTGCTCATCAGTAAGCATGCAATAAATTATGAATCCAAAACATAAGAGAATTAACAGCAATTATGCATTTTGATTTCTTTTCCTCTCACTTCTGATTCCATCTCTTCTCATTAACAAGTTTTTCTCTATGAGTGTCGCAGCTATAAAACTTTTATTCTTGTTTTTTTAACTAAAAACTGAGATTCTCGAAAAGCTAATGATCCCAGGAAATTAGTTCTTTGGGAAAACACCAGATATTGCAGTTAGCAACGCTGAACTGGCACCTTTATGAGTAAATGAAAAACATTCTTCTCAAAGAAACTTACATGATGCTCTTGCTGTAGAGGAGAGTGGTGGAGCACAGGGAATGATTCTTTGTGTGGCCAACATGCGGATAATAACGGTCTGCAGCTGGTTCAGAACAACAATAAACTGCACCAGAAAGAGAAAAAAATGCCTGAGCTACCAGAAAAGGATTTATAGTTCACACACCAATTCTGCTTTCATAAAAGAACCTCTTTTGCCTCATTCCTCCTTTCTTGCCCTCCCTCTCCTCTCATCTACCAGCAGGCTGCCTACCATTCTGCAGAATTCATCTTAAGGTCAGGATGATATTGCTCTGAAGATGAGTATTAAATTATAGCTCAACTTGAAAAGTGCTTCTTCTCAGTCCTTCATTTGGGAGGTACAATATGCACAAACCTCCCAGCTAGGATTTTAAATGATGCTGAGCTCTGAATAACAGGTAACAAGGTTTTAAAAACTGCCTGTTAATTTGACCTATGAGCTTATATTCTCAAGGACTCAAAGAACGTTTTTTTCTGCTGTCTCCTCTTTTTGCCACAGCAGGGAGACATCCTCGTCCCCAGGTTATATGGGACTGGCTTCTTTCCAGGAGGTATGAAGGACTCTTTGCCTCTTGAATCCAGCAACCATCACCTGTGCATCATATTACCTGCTACTCTCTGAGAAAGGCCTTTGCCACTGTGGAGATACCAAAGTATCTCTGTAGCTGCCTGAGTATAAACCCTCATAGTACCAGAGTTTGCCATCCTAAGCCTGAATTCACCCTAACACATCTTTGCAGGTATGACCATCTGTTATAAGTGCTTAATAATTTACTTAACAGACACCTTAGCGCACCAGCCTTTCTGTATGTCCTGCTCAAGAAATATGCATAACCAAGGATTCTTCTGCACTCTTTTCAAGGTTATGAGGAAGAGTGTGGCCTTGTCCCTGTGCTTGTTCAATCTAACGTATCTGGTTCTATTCCTTACTATTTAACAGTTTCCAGACATTAATAAGTTTCATTATTATCTAACCCTGAAATGCAGAATGGCCAAGAAAAATACTGTTAAAACAGAATATTGTGGCATGGTGAAATGCTTCAAACAACAACCACCCACACAATGCAATATATCCACTCCTGATTTTTAGAGACACACACTAACATTTTAACATTGCATTTTGTGATACCACATTGACAAAGCTTCAAGCCCCACAGATGGTGCTGCTGTGATTTTATACTTTATCTGGTATAAAGATAGACAGATTTTATGTGTCTTTCACATCTCCAGCACTTCTGAGAGACAAAAGGTAAATTGGCTCAAGACAAAACTGAACAGCAGCCAAGGAGAGTCCTTCAAATAAATGCAGCTTTAATCAGGTAAAAATATACCCTTGCACACTGTATTTAATGGGACAAAATATTATAACTTTTCAATGAGGGACCAAGAACTAGAGAGACAGTGTTGCATCAGCAGTTAAGAAAAATTCTTACCAGAAATATTAAACTTCTCACCTGATAAAGGGCAAACTTTGGGATAATGTTCTTACAGGTAAGGAGAGTCCTAACTTTTCGAAACACGATTCCAACTGCCCACAGAGCAGTAAGGGTAAGGACACCCATGAAGATGTTAATCCATAGCGCGGGTTCTTTGGGAGATAACTGAGAAGCAAATAAAACAAGAGCACCTTATAGAACCTTACTTCGCATTTTACTGTTTCCAGGAAGAAGTTGTGAACTAGACAATCCAGATGTTCAAATGCTTGTTCCTATCTCCATGAAAGCTGGTGGCAGCAGCAGCTGCTGGGCTTTGCATGGGGAAACTGCACAGAACCAACTGGAGAGTTGGCTCATTATCTCACCCAACAGGCATCAACATGGAAATCTGTTCAGCCTGGGAAGGTACCAGTTGACAGAACCCCTCAATCTGACCCCAGAAGCAGCTGACAACGCTCAGCAGCTCATGAGAACATATTCAACATGGCATCTCAAATGGGTCATTTGTTTTATACCATGAAACAACAAAAAAAGAATTACTTTTAATCTCAGTTGTCTAAGAGGTGCAAAATTATTATCAGTCACAGACTTCTCCATCATCTTGCAGGTTACACGGGACAAAGCAGAAGTACAGTACTATCTTTTCTACTTTGCACAGATATAAAAATCACCATGATTTGCAGAAAAGCATAGAATTAGGCTTCCTGTTTACACGTGCTAGTACATGCACTTTTTTCTTAAGGCTGTACCTTTAAAAAACACAGGGCAGGTACATCACACAGGACAACTTGTAGTCCCGCTATTCTAACCATACAAACTGGGAAATGTATTGGAGCGTGTCTGATGCCAAACATACCCTGATGCCCAGTTTAAGACAGGAAACTGAGGGTCTAGAAGGCAGAAATTATATGCTTCAAGGTCAAAAAGAATACAGTAAAGACTTACTTGGAAGTGCTCCCAGATTTCACAGGTCAGTTGTAGGCTAAGACAGTAACATCAACCCTAAAACCCATGGATTTTGTGGACCACCTCTGATTAAAATATTTACTTACATTGTCAAGGAGGTAATTGCCATTACTCCAAAGCACTATTGATAAAAATACGAGCACAGGTCGAAAGACAGCAAACTGAAAGGTGCCCACCTTCAGCCAAAAGAGGGTTTGCCTAGCCAAAAAACAAAAATTAAAAAAAAAAAATTAGATAGACCAAGATCTTATTAGCAATCTTAATAACATTTTTTGGATACTATCAACTGCAAAACTTTTCCACTCCTGTAGCATGTGGCTAAAATCTGGGAAGGAACAGCTTCAAGATTAGAATATCTTTCCAAGAATTTCCCAGTGTTTATTTAATAAAGTCTCTACAAAAATAGTACCTTTCCTGCTCTGCAGCAACTACATACTGGGCAAAATGTGATGTCTTTCTCTGTCCTGAAGCTAACCAGGGAGCCAGTAGCAGCATAACCGGTTTCTGAACAATAATGCTCTTGCCTTGTTGTATTATGATTTCAGTTCTCTGGTGAAGTTGGGCAATTCAGCCTTCCTGTTGAGACACTTTCTAGTCCTGTGGTAGATCAAGAAAGGGAATCATACAGACCTAGGTGAAAGGACTGGTAGTTTTTCAATACATCTTGAATAGTACCACATAAGCATCTGGTTTTGCTCCACTGCAGTCTAACAGAAGAAAGGAACTGTCTTTCACTTGGCAAACTGCACAAGGTCAGCAGGACAGCTCAGGATTTCCTCACTTCTGTCAGTATAAACTGGGTCCAGAACACAGCCCATACACAGTAACCTGGCCAGGCAGCATTAAAGGCCAGCAGGAAAGGGGCAAATGAACTTTCTAACAGAGAGGATGAAAGCTGACTGACCTGAAATCTCCTTTAGTCTTCACAGGACAAGCTACAGCTGCTACATATGGTTCATGTTTTAAGTCTGTTCCTGTGTGTTATTTCCTATACTGTCAATGTTATCTTCACTGTCGCTCCTTGGGCCCTTGAGTCTGCCATGAGAGATGCCTCAGCAGAAAACAGTTTAGCTGCCATTTATATGTTACAGAATACAGCCATGACCCAGGAATTATAGGAATTGCTCAATGAATATAGCTAATAACAGGATTATGAACAGCACAAACACATGTGGAAAGACCTGCAATGGGCCAGCCACTTAGTGTGTGCTTTTTAAAAGATTTATTATTCCCAAAGGGCTTTAAAGAATAATAAATATGACAAACAGTGCAGTCATTTCAATGCCATGAGTTGTTTCCCTTGTCAATTCTTTACGGGTAATCAGGCATTGGAATGGGCTGCCCAGGGAAGTGGTGGATTCTCCATCCCTGGAGGTTTCTAAGATGAGACTGGATGTGGCACTTAGTGCCATGGTCTGGTAGCCGCAGTGGTAGTGGATCAAGGGTTGGACTTGATGATCTTGGAGGTCCTTTCCAGCCTGGCTGATTCTATGATTCAATGTGGGTCTATCTTTGTTGACCATCAGATTTCTTTTGCCACATCTCTCTCCATTGCACTACTTGTTACCTTGCCTCACCTGTACCTTGTTATTTTTCCCAGGACTGCTTGATAGCCTATGTTTTTTTAAAAGAACAAATCCCTCCCTTGGAGTAGCTCCCTGTTTCCCCATAAGATACCTACAGCAGGACATGAGATTGACTTTTCTCTGGTATAGATTGCTCATATTTGAAAAAGAAAAAAAAAAGTCACCCTGTAATGGGAAAAGGCTGGAAGTTAGAAGCAGAGAGCAGATGGATTTCCCAGTACTACAGAGAAGAAGCCTAAAAGCCCTCTGCAGATCAAAAAGCCTTTTTTTAAAACACACAGCTGTCCTTCCTCCCAGCAGCAGTAGGCATTATCTAGTTCCTGAAATGAGTCCATATTAGCTCATATCATCCTGCATAAGCTGTCATTGGACTGACCAACAGCAGGCAGGGCATTGTACAGGATCCTCTCCCAGGCTCCCAGATACCACAACCTATACAGAGGGTGGCAGACACAGGAAGAAAAACAAATAAAGATACATTTTTTGGTTGGTTTACTACTTGGTACCCCCTCCATGTAAATATTTAGTGTTATTCTGTTAAAACAAAATGATGGAAACAAGAGTTTAAATTCTAATACCAAATGGGGAAGTTTAAGGAAGAATTATTATAGTAAAAAATAAGAATTTTTGAAAATGTGTCAGAAACCACTATGCTGTGTTCTGTTTGGTGCTTTCCTTTAACAGATTGTAAAGTCCCCAAGGTACCTCTGACACTAAAGTCCACGCCCTCATAGAACAGTCTCTGTCTTGCACATTCAGTCCTTCAGATTTTGCTTATAATGAGAGAAACAATCTTGTGCTCTGTGCCAGTAAGAAAGCCCTGGGAAATACATGAGGCTTCCAGGCTGTGGAGCAGCCTGCACATGACAGAGTGACACGAGCCAGAGGAGGAGCCCTGCCAGACAAGGTCTATGTTACAGAGGTCTATATTGGCTCCTGTAGGTGCAGCTCTCTATCCTTAGCCCACTTCTCAAAGATCCTTTAATACTTACTAGAAGAAAACATATGCCTTTGCCTCACCAGATAATGCCATTTCATTGAGATCAAAACTTTCCAGAAATTACACCTACTTTTTGTTGTAAAAATTATTTTAAACCGAAGTAGTTTTAAAGTCAAAATCAGAAAGAAACATTTAAATTTTAGCAAAGTGAGAGAAATTTTCTATCAAGACAGTCTCCATCTGACAATTCTGCTTGTGAAAAATACCCAATTTGAAGATACTTGTTCCCTTCTGGAATAGAAAGAAACTGAAATCTCAATTATTAGGCTTTCTAGAGTAGAAATTCCTCCTCCCACAACCCCCTGCCTTATAGAAACAAAATAAATTAGTGGTGGTGTACAGCCCCAAAGTGACAATGCTGTTTAAAAGAGACGCTTGAAACTGACTTTCGGGAAGCGAGGAAGGTCCTTTGCTGTAAGCCTGGCGTTGCCAAATTGGCTGAATTCCCGCAGCCGTTTTCAAGCTGGGAAATCTTAAAGGGCAACTCACCTAGTGATGGGCACACGAGGGAGGCAAAGGCAGCAGCAGCAGCAGGGACCGGTGCTGATCGTGAAGTGACTCTTTTCAAACCGCCTGAGCAGCAGCTTTTGACCTCCGCACTCTTTGATCATCATCATCAGGAACTTGTGGATAACTATGGCAAAAAATCTAGGAGAGGAAGAGAATTGCAGCTTGAACTTGCCTGCGTATCTCTCGTATGCCTGCGCAGGCTAGTGCTGCCTTCTAAGTTTTTAATTTTTACAGCTTATGCTTTGCAATCAACAAAAATTCTGGCACTATCTGTGAGAAACCTTCCACTTTCCTTCATCTTAGAGGGCCAGAACAGCCCTAACCTCACTGAGAGAGGAATAAATCGAGGCACAGAGCAACTGTGGAATTTCCCAAAGCCACTCTGGTGGCTGGTGGCAGAGTCAGTATTAAAGCACATGATTTTCTGATCCAAGTCATTATGGCTTTATTTTTCCATAAGTTATCTATTCCTGACTGGTCCAAACTTTTTAGAACAAGTCCTCTTCCTCCTCAAACACAGCTTCCAATCAACAAACGTGGCTAGGTTCATATATACAGCTATCATTAAATGTGCTGGCCCAGTCAGGGTGTGGTTCCTTTGCAGACAAAGCTGATCCAAGTACCAACTGCTTCAGCCCCACTGTCAGAGACTGAAGTGTTTGATGATTTATGCATTCTAGGAGACTTTTGCAGGCTTTGACTTTTTGATGGACAACTGGGCCTATCCCCCCTCCTCCAGCGCAGAAGATGTCAAGCCCCGAAAAGGCGGGAAGAGCCGAGCTTGCAGGCTTTTGACTGTTGCACTGTACCTCTGATGGCCCATAGGAGCCCATTCCATCCCCCTCTGCCTGTCGGGAAAAGGGCGGGAACCAGGCCAGACACAGCAGCTCTTGCGCAGGGCCCAGGGAGAGGTTGGAGGCTCGAGGTATGGCCCGTGACACTGACCATGGATATGATAATTCAAAACTTGGAGTGTGGGGGCTTCCCTCCTTCACCCCCAGCAGATCAAGGCCACCACTTCAACTGACAGACATGGAAGCTGCAACTACCAAGTTTCATCGCTGGACCCCGTGGGTGGTGACTATAGACTTCTGTCCACTCTCAGCTTTTCTTTCCCTTACTCTCCCTTGCTCTTATCCTGCCTTTCTCTCCCCTATGCATTTTCTTCCCCCGCAAAGGTTATCTCTGTGTCACACTGTGGCATGACAGCACCCAAACTGCTAGCATGCCTGTTGATATAAAATTGTTAAAATAAATCATGTCAATATATGTTTTCAGACACCGATTATTTAGTGTCGTTTCACTTTAATCCACCCCAAAGGAATTATTGATAAAACCTGGGTTACCCCCCCCCCCTTTTCCTGGGGCAGGTCGTAACATTTTTGGTGTAGTCGGCAGGATACTTTGGATGTGGTGGAGTAATCGGTGTATTCTAAAACTGATACCGAGGGCGAGTCAAATGGTGACTATCCCTTCGCTGTAAAATTATAGTGAGAATTTTTCTCCTCTCAGTGTGACCCGGGCACATCAGACCTGTTGAAAGGTTTCCTGGTGTGGCCTGGGCCTGTTGAAAGGTTCTCTGGTACCTGGACCTGTTGAAAGGTTTTCCAGGAGAGAGTCAAACCAGCCCTCAGAGGGTTAAGGGGGAGAAAGACATTAACCTAAGGTGGGTTAATGATTGAGGCAAAGGGGATGACACCCCAGATTGAGTTATATGGGGATTATTCCCTCCTGATAGTTATCCTTGGTTTAGAACTGTTTTTTGTGGGTGCTGTCTTAGGCGTGTTCCTTAGAGCAGTGCAGAAGCAAAAATCAGCTACTCAGAAATCTGTCAGTGAAGTGATAAAATCTTTCCAAGAGTCAATGAGAACTTTGCAGGACCAGCTAGAAAAAGAGGCTATTCCAAAATCTACCGGTGAGGTGATAAGATCTCTTCAAGAGTCAATGAAGGCATTACAGGAGCAATTAGGAAAAGAACGCCTGCAGTTAACTGCTGAGCGTCAGGCACTGGAGAAAGAGAGGGAGATTAACTCATTGCTTCAGTCAGCCCTGCAAGAATGGGAGGAACAAAATGAAAGGCTTAAAAAGATACTGGAAATGAAAAATTGTGAACTGCGAGACATTAATTCAAAATACCCTAAACCGGTAGATGTTAACAAATCCCTGTACCCCTCTGGGGAATTAGAAGAGTTGAAGCAAAGTTACCCGGAGGACGAGGTAATTAATACATATGCGTCCCCTCATTAAAGCTGAAACCACTGGCCAGGGGGCAGATCGGCAAACTACCACACGAATTACCCCGTACACGGGGGAAGCACTGGCCAAAATTCAGGAAAAATACAGCCGTAAGGCCAGTGAATCAGAGACTGAATATGTGTGGAGGGTGTCCCTTACAGGAGGGGATCGGATTTTGCTGAGTGAAGATGAGGCCAGAGGATTTGGGAGCCCAGGGGTCTTCCTGACCACAAATGATAACCGAGCCCCGTGGTCGCTGACCCAGAGAGCTGCTTACTGGGCAGGCGGGTTAGACCCTATAGAAAGGGGAGATCCTCACACGATTAAAACACCCACAATTGGCCACATTGTAAAAAGTGTACAAAAACCCGCATGTCTCCAATTAATGCATACAAAATTATTAGACCCACAACGAAATTCCCCAATGGAACTCGAGGTGGATCCACAGAGATTTCCAGTCTTAATTCGAGGTCTGCCTGATGCACTAAAAGTTTATGCTAAACAAGTAGTTTAGCACATAAAGGAGCGCATAAAGGCAACCCCCAGACCTAGAAGAAGGGGTGCTCCATCAGGAATAACCTGGTTGGAGATAGCCCAAGAATTAATAGCTACTGGTCAGCAGCTGGGCCTCTCTGGTACGAGTGGCCAGAGAATACACTGCAGGAGGGCAGGGAAGGTCCAAAAACCTGCCTCGCCAGGTATTTGTCAACAAAATGTGTCATCTAGCAGGAGAAAGAGATACAGTTTGTGGGTGGAAGGTGTTGCAAAAGGAATTCCTCGAGAAGTGATGGATAAATTACCCACTGCTAATTTGGAATACTTGATAAAGCACTGGGATAAGATCAAAGAACACAAGGCACCCTCTAAGGGCAGCCCCTCTAAGGAGCCCAACACTATGATCCCCTCAGCCTCTCCAGAAACCGGACTAACCAGTTTGACCAGTTCTGAGTCAAGAAACTGGACTTACTGCTCTCAAGTAAATAAGCCAAAAAATGACCAGTGGATTTATGAGAGAAGGCTCACAGAAAACAACCAGGGAGATATGGTAATTACTTTCTCTCTCGGCCCTTTTAAATCTTTGGTTACATTCGTGGTGGACACGGGTGCACAGGTCTCAGCACTCCAAACTGAAGCTGCTACTCAGTGTGGCATTTAGCCAGACAAAAAAAAGATATGGGTGACTGATGCTTTTGGCAAATCCCGACCCCAATACACAGCTCGAGTGAAATGCTAGTTACCTGGAGATGAGACAGCCACAGGAACTATCATGATTGTAGGGCCATTACCAGCTAACATCCTGGGGTTAGATCTGCTAAAGGGGAAGGCCTGGACAGATGCCAGAGGGAGAGAATGGGTGTTTGGTCTCCCACCCCCCTCTGTCCGTCTGTTGCAAACTGCTCCAGGTCTGCCTCCTTCCAAAATAACAAATGTAAACCCCCACCCACTCCCTTTAGGAACACGTGAAAAAATTACTCCAGAAATTGCAGAATTCCAGGCACCGTGGACAGTATGGTCTGTCCATAAACCTAATGGGCAGTGGCAGCTGCCAGAGAGTTACCTCGATGCTGACACTGGCTCACAAATAGCTGCTGTACATAACAAAGATGAACTGATTGCCCAGATTGCCCAGATTGCACCACAGGGGACCAGACTCAGACAAGTACTATCACCCACTTGGAAAGTCTGAGACTTCAAATTCCCACAGGAAAATTAGCAGTGTGTTTTCCTCCTGACACCTCGGCCACCCTAGAGCAAACAAAGATGCTGAGAAGTAAAAAGGAGCTCCAGCATACTCTGAGTTTATTTGTTTTTTGGAGAAAACATGCTCCAAACTTCTCTATCATTACTGCCCTAGTGACATTATGCCAGATAAGAAAAGGAGTTGGATAAATAGATAGTTCCTTCTTTCTAATAATGGGTCCGTAGTGGGCCAGATTTTCTTTTTTTTCCACAGGAACCTGCCAGCAGATGAGATCAAACTGCATGAAACCAATAAAGCTTTCAATTGCAGCAATGGGCAGAAAAGATAACTGCCCCCACAACTGCTCCTATTATCAGCTTACAAGTATCCCATGAGAAAACAAAGTAGCAACAGGACTGAAGACTTATACTGTTCTTTGACATGTGTTTGTGTTTTTATCTTAATAACTTTGTGGTATGCATGTCTGTATGTATTTTTGTGTCAGTAAGTTTGCAATATGCAAAAGTTTACCACAAACATTGTATTTGTGTCTCCTCTACTCCCAGAATTGCTTGTATTATCAGCTTATTAATAATTGTTGACTTATTTGTGTTTTTATCATGAACAACTCACTGGTAAGATTGTGTAAGACAAGCCATTTTATGTACTGCTAGTTTAGTTTTTGCCAAGTTTGTTTTGTCTTTTTGTTGGGAAGTGGGTTAGCTTGGGAAAAGCTTTCAGATGTGTGTAGTTCTGTCTCAATCAACTGAGAATCAGAAAACTCAATCAAATTTAGCCTGGGAGTTAGTACAAGAAGTTATGAATATTTAGAATCATACGAATATGTATTATATGCATTAACCCTCTGCCTCAGAAGGCATCAACACCCACCTCTCCCTCCTTCCCCATCTGCACATTCTCAACCCTTCCCAGGAACTGATTCATGGAAATCCAGCCAAATAAAAGGGGTCCTCTTCTGCTGCACTGCCTGCAGATTGGGCAAGGGAGGAGGGGGAATTCAAACACACTTGAAGTGCCACAGGACTTGGAGGTTTCTGGCAGTCTGCACTACCTGCACTACTGCTGCATGCTGACAGTGTTCCCTGCTACAGTGTTTTCCCTCCTCTTTTACTCTACTCTTTTAGTAAATGCAGTGTAACATGGGGTGAGACAATTCATGAAAGTCTGTGATACTGTCTTGCACTGTGTGCCAAAGTCATCCCAAAATGTGGAGTGCTCAAGGCCACAGCAACCCCGACCTGGTTCTGCCCATCAGGGCTGTGCCATCATATCCAGAAATCAGGGACCACATTCCTCCCTTCTCTGTGCATGCCAGAGTTGTCATGCTTGTACAGAAAGTGCTTTTATCAGGACAACTGTGGAACATTTTTACACTGATATACTCATCGGAGGTTCACTTGCCACCATTAATAACAAACCTCCACGGCTCATCATTAGTAAAAGTGCAGGAGAGAAGTCATAGGTCAGACTCTCATTTCCCATGACATGCAGAGAGAGGAAAGACAGAGTACTGCTTCAAAGTGACTGTCAATCCAAAGGATCAATTACATGCGAGTCACAGATCCTTCATACTAACATTCCCACACTGGGGAACTGTGACACTGGGAACTGTTTCAGCATTCTCCACCTCCCAGAAAAGAACTGCTGAGAGATTTCAACTCAAACAAAAAATTACTAAATTGTTAAATTTACAAAATGACTGTGTTACCAAGGGCAGCAGATGTTTAAAGGGAAGAAATTCAGGGTTTGGGGCAACATCTAGAAACAAGCAGAGTACTCACATTCCTGCTGTGAAATCTGTAAACATTGTTGAGCGAGGAATCCACATGCCAATGCATGAAGTAGTAGAGATCACCTACAGAGAAAGGGGAAGGGCTGTAAGAAGCGCAGAGATAAAGCAGGTTCATGGGGATTTTTGGGGAAACCCTATTTTCAACATTCAGTTTTATCTCATTCCCATGCTAACTTACTGGAGCTGCAGCATTAATCCAAATTATGATTGATCTTTTGGAGGAGGGGATTTTCCTGTAGATGTAGACTGCTTCCTCTATAAATACCAGAATGGCAATTAGTGTCATCAGAGTCAAAGTTGCAAAGAGAAATCTCCCTGGTAGGTCGAGGCCTGCAGAGAGAGAAAAGAAAACAGACAGTTCCAATTTATTTCATAAGCATTTTAAACATTAATGTAACAACACCATCTCTGAGGGGTTTCTTTGCCCTGTTCCTGCAAAGACTTGCACTCAGCCTTAGTTACACAGGCAGACCACTGACTCCATAGAACAATTCAAACACTTAAGTTCATGACTAAGTCTTTCCAGGATCTACAGAGAGCATATGGGAAGAATACGCCTTCATGTTCTCAAAGCATTATGCAATAGTCCCCTTCAGAAAGGTGGATTTACAGGACAAATATTCTTAGAGGAACATGAATATATAGCTGAATACAAATGAATACATAATACACACTACATAATACACAATACAAATAAATAGAGTAAATACATATTCTGGGAAATTTTCCAGGCAGGCCACAAGCAAACATGTTCACTCATGTATTAGTCCTTTGCTTCCAGTGTATGTCAACAGGCATGTTACATGTAACTTCCTCAGACAGGTAAACTTAATAGTTCAGTGGAAATTTGTAGGGCACATGATCAATGTAAGGAAAAGCCCCTGATATATCTAGAGTGAGATAAAACTTGATGTCTTCACCTTAATGCTGGATATGCATATCAACATTTACCCACACATGACAAGTTTTATGTCTCCATTGGCACTGGGTACAGATATCAACTTTTACCCACGGCTGATGGTTGAGGTGCATTTTTTCTCAAGAGAGGTGTTTCTGGAGACAGAAGAAAGCAGTGCAGTGGAGTCAGGCTTAATTTAGGAGAAGTTCATGCTCGTCACTGGTATTAACTCCTGCTGTGGCCGCAGCCTATCTGAAGGCAAAGGAGAACCTCTGCTCCAGGCTCTTTAACCTAAACCTGCTTCAAAACCCCCTGACACTTACAGGCTTGGCTGCAGGCGGAGCAGTGCACGTCTCAATAGACATCGCCACACCTCAGATCTCACCCGAGAGAGCAGCTCTAGGGGCCAGTTCAGCGCTCGGTTCGCCGGTACCGGGCGGCCCCGGCGCGCCCAGCTTGTTCTCTGGCACTCCCCCCGCAGCTCCGGGCTGGGGGCCGTGCTGTCCCCTCGCCCTGCTCCGAAGCTAGAGACAGCTCGGCCCCCTGGCAGGAGGAGGATCGACCGGGACGGGCGGCTGCCAGCCTCCCTCCGCCCGGGGATTTCCTCGCCGGGGAAGAACGGCGGCGGGGCAGGCAGGGGCAGGGGCACGAGTATGGACAGGGACAGGGAGTGGGACAGGGACAGGGACAAAGGCAGGGACAAGGGGAGGGACAGGGGCACGGGCAGGGACACGGGCAGGGCAGGGCAGGCGCAGCCTCTGCCATCCGCCGCGGGTGGGTGCCGAGGGCACGGCCGGGCAGGGGCCGCTCACGCGTGACGGGCACCCCTTCTCCTCACGCCTCCGCACTTACTCCGGAGAAGCTCCTCGGAGTAGGGCGGCTCGCTGGCGCCGCAGGACGGGTGGAGGGTCCCGTTCGCCTCGCCGTCCATGGCGGCCGTGGGGCCGCCGCCCCCGCCGCGGGGCCCTGGCGGTGCCGGGGGCTGGGGACGGGCGGAGGGGTCGGTGTGTGCCCGGGGTCGGTGCCGGTCCCTGGAGAGTGCGGGCGTGGCGATGCTCGGCCTGGGTCCCCAGGGCGGGTTAATGATTATCCCGGGCCGGGGCGGGCGGGGCAGGGACCGGCCCCGCGCTGCCTCCTGGCGCCCGGCGGGGCGGGCAGTGCCCGGAGCGGGGCAACGCGCCCACCCCGCTCCCGCTCCGCCTGCGAGGGAACGCGTCCCGGCTGTTCCCAGCGTCCTTGCCCGGCTTCGGTGGAGGTGCTTACGGGATCCATCCAGCCCTCCCTGGCCCCATCCTCACAGCCCCAGGGTGTCAGCGCACCTGGAACCGGGTGCCGGCAGCCGAGGCGGGATGGGAATCGGCCTGGGAGCGGGCTGGATCCCCAGAGCTGGGACCGCCTTCGCCGCAGCCCCGGGGCGCTGGCGGGAAGCTGCTCAGTCAGTGGGGGAAATGTTTGAAGGACTTTTCATGGAGCCCTTCACCAAAGACTTCCCCGATCGTCTTGGCTGCAACAAGGTGAGAAGCTGAAGGAAAGCACAGTGAGGGTAAGAATACACCGAGGGATTCTCCATCTCCCACATTTCTCCTGCTGGAAGGATCCTTTATGCAGCCTGAGGCTTTTCAGGCTGTTTCCAGGAAAAGGGAGTAAGTAATGAAATGGTGGAGTTTGGTGCCCCACCGAGTTGTTCTGGCTAGTTGAATGGAAAGCTGGCTGCAAGAAGCAGCAGAGGATGGGTGGTTACAGCACCGAGTGACAAAGACTGTAACAGTAAACACAAAGTGGTGTACAGGGGGAAGAGGACAGCCCTAACTATCTATGCAGTGAAGAGCCATTGCCACTCAGGAAAAAAGATCTTGGGAGCACAGTAGATTGTCCTCAGAAATGACAGCCGAGGAATCAGCATGGGACAAAAGACAAAGGACTGTGAGGAATTCGTGGATAAAGAAGGGAAGACGCAAAACAACTAAAACACAGATGGAGACCTCCCTTCGCCACATCTTTGACTGCATTGAAAGCTGAAGAGGAGAGCTTTACAGTTGCGCCAGGAGGCATGTGGCAATAACTGGCTGTTAGAATGTGCTATTGGCCCAGTTTTCACAGGCTGCTCAGAGCATCCTCCATCCAGTACATCTGCTGCTGCCCAGCTGCAGAAAGATACAGGCAAAATTCTTGAAACAGCATTCCAGCTTATTTCCTATTTGAAAGTCTGTTTACTCATCCTGAAGAAACAATTGCTAGTAGAGAAGGGAATAATCTTAATACACCATGCATTTTCTACCCAGTTTTCTTGATTTTTTAAAATCAAACTATTTGCAATTGATCACATAATCCAAAATGCAACCAAAAGCTCGCTAGTACTGCTGAGATGAAAAGATGGCCTAAGGCGTTTGGTTCTTCTTGAGCAGACACAACAGGATTCCCATCTGCTGCTGTTTTGGTTGCAAGGTCCTTGTATTCCCTGAAAGCTAAAAATAAAAATCCCTGACTTGTGAATCCCTTTTTTGAATGAGGCAGGTTTGGCAATGCTTTTGTTAGAGAAATTCAGACACTGAGTGATAAAACTCATGGCTATTTTACTGTATTTCAAAGAAACCCAGAGTCTGCTTTGACTTAAGAATTCCTTGAAGAACCCACACAGTAATAGTTATGGGTTTGACAGTCATATTTAAGCCATTCAGTCATACCAGTTTGGAACAAATATTGCAGCATACACTAGACATGTCATTAGAGAGTCTCCTGTCTCAAACATATAGAAAATTTATAGGCTGAAGTTTAGAGCTAAGGATTAATTCTCACCTGCTGTTGTAGAGATCCATCCAACTCTTTTCTTCTACTGGAGTCTTTTACACAGAATAGAGCCTAAAAAGAAAATCACAGACCCACTGTGATTCTTTTTTGTTAGAAACACCATTTGCCATCTTTGGCTCAAACACTGGATCCACTTCCTTGAAAGCTGCCATACATCTGGGGGAAGCATCACCTCTTCCTCATGTTCTAGGCTATGTCTTGGCGACAATATTCACCTGACAGTGCTTAAATTTAATAAATCAAACTGAAGAACGTGCCATGATCCCTCACTTACCACAGCTGGAGGTCTGGTGCTCTGTGCATGCTTTCTTAGCCCAGACTCTTCAGCAGTGTAGGGGATGCCGTGCTGGCATCTAAGCCAAATTCTGGGTCTCTACACCAACAGTGAATCCTTTAAATCTCCAGGAGCCTAACTATGTTTTGCTCCCAGCTTCATTATTCCAATTTTTTGTTTAACCTTTTAGTTCAATATATTTTCCACCAAAAACCCTCAATCTTCCGCAGTAGAAAAGTATTTATAAATGGATCACCTACCCATTTGGATGTATCAAGAGATTTTCACAGTTCCTCAGAATAAAAACCACCTGTGAATGCAGTTCCCTGCCTCTGGTGACCAGGGGCTTTCTAGTACTATGTGGTTCAGCTCCCTTCTGGACACTGCAGAGCTCAAATTTCTTTCTTCTGAAGAAACACACCCCTTTGTTTCTACTAGTGTGCTCATCCTTTATATAGCACTGGGGATGTTTATCTTTCTTCCATTTTTATGATGACTTTCATTTTACCCTCCTCACTGCAGGGGTACCTGTGTCCTCTCAGCTCTGTGGAATGGGATGCCTGTTGTGATCACTGCCCCACGGTGTGCAGTGCAGAGGAGTTGATGCCATCGTGGTTTCTTCCTGAAGGAGAAGTACTGGCCCTCAGGAAGTGACACAGCCCCTCTGTCTCCTGTTGGTGGGCCAAGCCTATAGAGAGAAATCCTGATGTCAGCCCTGGCTCAGAGACTGAACAGCAGGAGATCCTGCAGGCTATCTCACAGGGCAAACTCAAAGCTCCATTGCACAGGATACATAGGATAGACTATTGTATTTTGGTTGTAGGAAGTCTAGCAGACATCAGTATCACCAGTGCAGATGGGAAAGGTAGATGGGAAATGCAGTCCCTTTCACAGAATCATTTAAATTGGAAAAGACTTTTAAGATCATGAGTCCCACCACGAACCTAACACTGAAGTCCCGAGACAAGGTTAACTTACCTCCTGGCAGGCTACAGAAACTTCAAGACACATTCCTTTAGTCAGTGAAAATGCACATTAATTGGAGAAAGTTCCAGCTGATTCCGCAAGGGCCCCAGCAGCTTTGAACTCCAGGGACAGAAACCCATATGTGGAGCAGCTGCATTTGCTAAGTGTAATGCCAGTTAAAAAACAAGGTAGGCATTCAAGTTCAGTTGGAGGAAGTAAAGGATTCAAGTTGTAGACCAACATACTCCAGAGGTATCAGAAGGAAAGGTTACTACACCCACCTGATTGTCTTTACACATCTGCTGACAGGCAGTTCGGGTCATAAACCGCTAATCACATGGAGAAATCAGCCAGTTTGTTGGAGACATATGATTTGAACTGTTTAATCTCATCCCACTGCATTTGCTTAAGACAATCTGGAGACTGATACAAACAGAATGGTAAACTGAATCATCCCAGAAAGAGTTTAACACTCATTAATGGGTAGAGGTAATTATCCTGGTTTGAAATGTTGTGTTTGTACATCACTGTCGTGGAAAAGGAGGTAGAGTCCGACAGTACCTCTGCTAGCAGAGTGTGGACACAGGGAGCACTACAAAAGTGCTTGCAACTATGCTTCTATGAAAGAAGATGCGATCTCTACTCGTATAAGAAATGTCGGCAAAAACCTGTATAAAAGTCTTTAAACTTTTGTTAATGTTTCAGCACAAATGAAAGCAACTGGTTTTTCATTCATTTTTCCCTGTAATGGACAGGAAAAAAAAAAGAAATAAAAGTAAGGTAAAGGAATATTCACAGAAAGGAAATTAAAAATGAAAGATGAGTGGGAAAATAATACTAACTGATGATTTAAAATTATACCAAAACCTAGACTTAATTCATTCTCTTTCAGGAAGAGAGGTAGCTCCAGTTCCCTTAGAAGAAGTCTGGATTCCCTCTGTGTGCTCTGCCAAAACGAAGCTAGACTTTAGTCAAGCACGAAGTACTAGAGTAAAACTCAGAGGCACTGAGTGAAATTACAGGGAAGGAAAATCAACTTTTTGAGCTATTACCAGGGGAGGGGAATATTATGTTCACTACAGTTCAGGGTAACAAGAAAAAATAGTATTGGAAAAATAAATCATCATTTTGCAATGTGATAGGGGACTGTACTTACATACATAGGGGACATTTCTCACAAGTTTTTACCCAACCATCTAAGAAAAGTCAGCTAAAATTATTCAGCTTTCAATGGCATGTACATGTTTAATGATGAAATTATTTCCTGGTTTTCAGATATAGCATAATATACAGTTGAACTTAGATGCAACTTGACTTTTTCCACTATAAATCCATTGACTTTTCACCTACTGCCAGTAATAAACTACCTATTTCAGGAAAGGTGGCTCATTAATGTGAGAGAAGAAACATCTATATCACTGTAAAAGAAATTATTAGTGGGATTTGCTTGTTATTTGGATCCTGGCAGCAAGTGTAAAAATAAAGAAATACAGTGACTGCAATGAAATAAATTAAGATAACAAAAGTAAATTGTAATTTTAGTGCTTATTCAGGTGGACAAATTTCTACATGAAAAAGAATATCAGGTGTGCCAGAAGCTTTACATCTGTGCTCTTAAGAGGAAAGCTTAGACAAAGACTATTATCAGTAGAGAAGTAATTAAAGAGAAAAGAGAGAGGTTTTCATTAAATCAGAAGCTAACGAGTTTGATTTTATCTTACTTCCAAAGTAGCAAATCAGTTCCTGGCAGTCAGTGTAGGGGAGAAATATAAAGAAGAAGAATCAAACTATTGTTTTTGCAGTATATTGTTACACTTTCCTCCAGATAGGAGTAATTATTTGCCTTGTCTTACCTTTTTTTAAGTAACTTACAAGCAATTGCATGTGGTAGTAGAACAACAGAAAGGAAATCCACAGTACTTCAGAGTAGAACAAAGGGCTGAAAGAACCTTATAAAATTAGGACCCCAAACTGGTGGTAAGGGGGGCAGCCAACAATCAGCATCCTGAGGAGGAATAGAGGCAGGGAGTGCATTTCCCCTACCATTGCTCTGATAAAGTACACATATTTGATTGCAGAGCTTTTCAGCAATGGAAGAAGTTTTTCCTCAAAGGAGTGTTGATGAGCAATAAGACAAATATGCCTTAAGGACCAAGTAAATGCCACTTTGAGAGCATCTCATATGTGTCCAAGGGCACTGATGGGCAAAGACAAATCTCACAGATCTTGAGCATCAAAAGGAATAGATGAGGATTAAAAGTTCTGTCCCTAGGGTGAATTTCTGTAGATTTTTCCTTTCCAGTCCTGATTGATAACCCCAAACTTCTAGAGGAGGGCTGTCAAGAATTTTGAGGTTTTGTGTAAAAAATGCCAGTTCATCTGAAGGGAGGGTTCTGATAAGAAGGGTGATTTTAAAAATATTTATTGACAGAAAACTATTTTTTAACTTTTGTTTATGTTGACATTTCCTACAGGAATTGTTCTGCATCTGCTGCTCAAAGCAAAATTTGAAAATCATTAAAATAAAAAAGTAATGGAAATCAAAATGCAATGTTTCAAAACGAGGAAATTGCATGCAAATTCATTGCCTTATTTTTTTGTTTGTGGAAATTTCTGCTTTTCAGCTTAATTCAGGACACCAGACCGTAAGAAAAACTAAGGAGCACTTTATGGAAGAGGGTATGCAGAGCCAAGATGCTTGAGATCATGTTTTACAGCAGTTTCCTTGAGGGGAGAGCAGGAGTCTCTTCAGATGTTACTGATGTTAATCTGACTGGAAGCATCTCAGGCACACTGCCCTTAATGACTCAGCCTGCTTTTTTCACAACAGTCAGGTGCTGGGCGTGACAGATCATGCATTTCTTCCCACAGGTCATAACATGACAGAAGTGTTTTCTGCTCTTTCTGTATTGCTTTTACTGGAGAAAAAAAAAACCAAAACCCAACAACAAAAAAACCCCAACAAACCAGAACATGCACACACAACAGTAAAACTGTAATATAATAATGTTATTAAAATATAATAATATAATTTAAAACCCCAAACAGAACACACTGCAAAACTAGAGGTGTGTTGTTCTGTGTAGCAAGAAGACCACCTGCTAGGAAGCAAGGAGAAAAGAGCATACATGTATGAATGCAAAACACCAGCAGCGTGGGTTTTAGTCCCCATGGCACTGAGGCTGCCTGTGCCAGTAGCCTGGGCATAGGTGAAATCCTGCACTATCTACCTACAAAATCAGTGCTACAGCCTGAAACTGTACTTTTTACCTTTATATAAACACAGCTTATGGAATACTGAAGCTCCTAAGCTTTTTTTCCTGTGAGTAATTAATAGAAAGTACATTATAAAAGTTACAGTCAGGAAAAAAGATGTTTTCAGTTTGGTGCTGTTTGAAAACCACCTCACTTCTATAGGTCTTGCTACATGCATGGGAAATTCATGTTTTAAAAACATTGAAAAGCCATAGGCAATGTCTGAGTTTGTAGCAAGCTGTGAAGGTGAAAAAAGAGCACAAATATCCTGCAAATGGGACTCAATTGTGGATTTTTGTCCTGTAGTTCACACACAAACATACCCAAATGGAGAAGTGAACAGATTTGCTAGAGAAGCAAGAGCATCTGGAGCAGAGTTTGGCTGGAAAGGAAATGCAAACCCCTTCAAATAAACATTAGGCACACGTTTGTGCCTCAGGGATACACTATCTGCAGATGAAAACTGGAAATTAGGCTTCAGAAAAATACCTAAACTGGGCAGGAACAGCTGCATGGTCTGAGATGTTATGAAATAATTCACAGGTCACAATAACCCAGAAAACTGTGAAATTGTTAGCAAGAGTGAGACACTGTGTGTCTGTCTCTAGCACATATCCCTTTCTTTGTGCAAATGGTGCTTGTACCTCTGACCTGTGTGTGTTGGGGAGATGTGCCCCAGACACAAAATTGCAAATCCAGGGACAGCCCTTGTCTAGAGTCTGGACTTACAAACCTTGCTAAATTGTTTGTGATTCTGCAGAACAGAAAAACAAAAACCCTGATAAACTAACTTTAAAAAGACCCCATAGCTTTCTTTTGTGCATCCCTGGATGTTTGTGCAGTCGCCCCCAGAGGTTTCCACTGAGTGTCCCCCAGCTCACAGAGACCGGCAGGGGCAGCTCAGGCTGCCAGGGGGAAGCAAGGCATTGAAGGAAGTGATAAGGTCCTTCCCAAGGGGATGGCCATTTTTTGTGTTTTCCAGTATAAAACAGCTAAATACTCACATTGTGCTGATAATGCCTTGATAATGAATAACCTGTATCGCTCTGAGGGTTTATGGTACTGCTTTCTTAAAATCTTTTGTTTTCTTTTTAACTTCATTTGGACAGAAATAGGAGTCTTGTGAATACAGTGAAGGAGATTCACAATAGCTGTGGTGTCTTTTTGGTTTCGGCAGGAATTTCTCTCATCCTACTGTAGAACCCAAGCGACCTTTCTGAGTTTGAGCTTTTTCATCTCTGCAATGGTAGAACTGCACTGGCCTGCAGGGCAGAGCAGCAGAAGGGCCCCTCCAGAGATGGATGCAGAAGGACGAGAAATATTAATGTGTCATTTGATCACCCCACAAATAGACAAGTGAATTCTTCTGATATTTTTCCGTTTTGGAATTGTATCATCTTTCAATAATTCTTTAAAAAGTACACACCAAATTCAAATGTTTAGCTTTGCTGTGCAGAACTGTTATGATTTATTCCAAAGTATAGGGTTAAAGGCCTCCTTTGCAGAGAAGGACTGCATTACTATTAGCTGGCATTTGTATTAGCCAAAAGACTTGTTCAGATCAGCTTACTCCTTGAGCATAATGAGCCACAAACTACTATAAATATTCACATCCTATCAGCAGCTGTCACATCATCTTAGCAGCTGTCAGGGGGTACAGCTAGAAATTTGTGACTGTCCAAAGAGCAAAATGGAGTCTGGAGTAATATGAAAGTCATCACCAAATAATTGCAAGAATAAGTTCACACCAGCTGTAAAAAATAAACAAAGAGCATCATGTAGTGAGCATATATTTGTACTTAGAAGTTTCATTCTCTGTGTGCTTCTACCCCCTCATTTGAATGGAATCTGATAGCCATGATTTCATTTCTGATGCTTCAAACAAATGTGCTACAAAAATACCACCTTCTCCTAATTCAGCTCTGTCTAAGCATCACTGACATACTCCTTAGAGCCCTAACTCTCGTGACCCACTGATATGGGAGATTGTGCTTTAAGCAAGTTTGCAAAGACTTGCCAGAGATTAAAAGCAATTTGAAGTGTAATGAGTATTGTCATCTACTATGTACATACCTCGATTTTATCTGAGTGCAGTTTTTTTCTACTCCTGGTGCACATTCGTCCCATTTACTTGAAAGTGCTGATTTGTCATCCTCGTCCATCTGGAGTAAACACACACATGGGACGTAGGCACACACCAGGCTCCTGAGTAATTGTGAATTAGGACTCCAGTTTGCAGAAGACTGCAGTGCAAGACTTCCAGGACACCATACCTGGCTTAACTCATGAGGGGTTTCTTTGGCAAAGGCTCAATACCCATTTCATTAGGTGAAACTCAGAGCCAATCTTTCCAAAAGGAATCAAAAGCAGTATCATCCAGTAGACAGTTCAGAAAGTCCTAATTGTGTCTTTCAAGCTAAGATAGAAATTCATGCATCAAATGTCAGATTTTTGGTTCGCCTGCATTTCCAGAAGGTCCATATTGACCTGGTGGAAGACAAGTGCAAAAAAGATGCAGAGGCCACTCAGCTTTGGGTAGGGTACACCTTGCACATCTCACTGGTGCAGCTCCTGTAAGGGTGGACTGATCTGCCCCAGACACAGCCTGGCAGCCCATCCTGGTCCAGCTGCTGGTGGCAGCAAGGTGGCATGAGCTGGACACAGGCAGGATGTAGCCTGGGAGGAGGATGTCACTCCCACACAATGCAGCACCCAGTGCTTATAATTATGTGAACAGCTACTCTGGCACTTTCACAGCAAACTTGAGAGGGATAGGAAGTCTGGGGCTGAAGAGAAGGAGAAATCCATGTGGTGTTTCTGGTAAGGACTGTGACCTTGACTGTGCAGGACTCGCTTTGGACTCTCACCTACAACCAGCAGCTGAGATTTGGTAGAAGACCAGCCACGACTCTATAGGCTCCTCTGAAGTCAGCAGGCTGATTTCCGTGGCATTTTTGCACGACTGAGTAGCTGCAGCAATGTATCCTGGATGTCCACTTTGGTTTAGTATCTGCAAAGCCTCTTTTCACACCTGTCTCAGGACACTGTTCTCCCAGATAAATCTGTCACTGTAAATGCACATTCTGTATCAAGGTGAGTTTCGTCAGCATCTGTTTCAGAAAGGAAGGAGATGGTTTAGAGCCACTAGGAACTGCACTGCTGGCCACTTTCTTCTTATTTCTTGAACTATTTTCAAAACAACTGTTACATATTTCTCTTACATTTCATCATCTCATCTCAGGACATGCAATAGATACATTCCAGAGTTCCCGAGGGGACAAAGATCCTTACAATGAGATTGTTAAAAAAAATAGGAAAGAGAAAGAAAAACAGATCTTTTGCATGCTAGTGAGGCAAATTTGTAGGAAGAGATAATTTAATTAGTCTGACTTGAGCAAACTGGGAAAAAAACAGAAAAGCTTTCAGATGTGAAGAAACATCAGAGACAGCAGTGTGTCAGTGACATGGCTCACACACTGTAACCTTAGGCAGCCTTTTAACTGCAACTAAGCTCAAAAGGCAAACCAATTTTAACACAGTATGAGCTCGGCCGTAGAGAGACCTTTTCCATACATCTTTCTCTTGGCTTGACAAATTCATTAAATATTTTCAAATACTTCTCCATTCCTGATAGCCTCCTTTTCTCTTCTCTTCTCCTCATCATTTTGTTATTTTCTTAGAATATGTTTTTGGTTTACACGACAAATTGTTCGTGTTAACGTGTAAGTTACAGGGTGTGTGGTCTATCTGAGACCCAAGCAAGCTTTTCTACTCTTGCTTGGCAGTTCCCATGGCAGCATCTGTTAACTCTCCCTTGGTCTAACATCCTTCTGATTTATCTCCACTTGCCTCTTCTATTATCTCCTCTTGCCACCAATTTCATATTTTCTAGCATCTGACAAGTTGACTAGCACCTTCATATAGCAGCTATCACAGCTCCCCCAGCATCTTTCAGCCCTTGTTGACAGCTGAATAATTTGGTATCTAGCCTGTTTCAGTACTGTCATTCCCACATAATAATTTTCAGAGAATAATTTCTCTAATGCCCTTTGTTTCTTTTTCCCCTGTCTCACAGTTTTACAGGTTCTCCCATATTTACTCCTATATTTACTCCCCAGCAATTCATTCTGACTTTGTAAGTGGAAGCAAGAAGTTGAATAAGTTCCACCCGAATGTTGAGATGTGTATTTTGATGGGGGGAGGTGCTGAAGTCTCACCATAGAAAATTATTATCTTGGCTGACTGACAGGTAATACTTAGTGGCCAGTTTCTGCGGTGAAAACATTTGCATGTCCAGAAGGTAATTTGTATAAACATTTGACAACAATTGCTTGGAATTTACTATGACTGAAAACATTGATGACAACAAAGCTAATTCAGTGAAATGCTTGCAAAAATCCCCGTTGTTATCTCTCTAGAAAGAACAGAAGCTTCATAATACTTAGTATTTAAGAATTAAATTATTTTAATCACTTAAAATATTCTGAGTCGGAAGGGACCCACAAGGATCATTGAGTCCAACTCTTAAGTGAAGTCCTTAAAGTCTTATTTTCTGCAATAATCTCAGTTTTAGCTCAAGATAAAAGTCCAATTTTTAAAGATATTTCTATCAGAAAAAAAATGTTAAAAATCCGTTCTATATCCTGAAAATAAAAAAAAACACCAAAACACCACCATAAAAGTTAGCAGAATACAGTAAAGGATATATATATCTTTAAATCTCATAATTGTCTGAACGAGGCTTGTTTCAGCTTACTCCGATAAACTAGAATACTGAAGAAAATTTATTCAAACCAAGAGCATATTTTTAATGATTTTAATGGGCTATTTTTGTAATACTTGACAAACCTGTTCCCTTTTTAAAAGTCGGGTATAATGCTTCTTGTGTTTAAAAATAGACATAGAGCACAGCATTTTTACATACTCAGTATGGTTCCCAAATGCATACATGTGCTCCTGATTCTTGCAGTTCTGGAAGAAGGGGTTTCTCCTTTGCCTTTATTTGTTTTTTGCCTGCAGTTCCCACTGCCAGTGGGGGCCTTTGTGGAAGCTGCTTCTATCCCACTGGCAAGTTATTGCCCTGTATAAAACTGTGTGGGGATGATGTTTCCCTGAGGAAACAAAATCAGTAACCACCTCAGGAGATCAAAGCTGTGCCCAAGCAACTCATTGCTTTTGTGTGCCAGTGCCAGTTTTCTGCCCATCCCTATCACCCATGTGCAGGACACCCAGGAAACAGCAGGGGATGTTGTCTTAAAAAACCACCATGCTGTCGTGCTTGTTAAGCAGAATTACAGATGGACTGAGGAGGGACAGCACCCTCGGAGATCATCTGCTCTTGCTCCCCTGCTCAGGGCAGGGTCAGGGAGAGCAGGTTGCTCCAGGAGTGTCCAACAAGGATGAAGACAGAAAAAGGAGCCAGAAGACAAGTGTTAGAGAGAGGCAGGGTTCAGGCATTTCACAAGGCATGAGCTTCACTGAAACTGGAAAGTGGTGTCTTCTCATTGAAAGTTTCCATTTTAAAAAATATGTGACTTTTTATGATGACAAAATTAATACGTAAAAAGTCCTAATGGCGCATACCCCTGATTCACTTCTACAACTATGCAGTACCTTTCTTTCATTCCTTAGAATACCAGTACATTTTTCTTCTTGTTCTTGCTTTCTTAAACAAAGCCGAGTAGTATCCATGATTCTGTAAAGAAATGGACTTTTGATCCCATTCCCTTGCATATTATTTTTGTAAGGGCCAGCCATAAATCAGTCTGCCACTGCATTTTTTTCTTTGCAGTGAAGTGGTACAATGTGGAGTGCTCTGTGGCTAGAAATGTAATTGCGTAGACATAAATATCATAACCATAGCTGTCCTAGGGATACTTATCTCAAGATGTCTCTCTGTGTCCTCCAGAGCAGTAACTGTAGCAACTGAGGATGGGACAGGGGGAGCTTAAAAGTAATGACTTGTCTGTTCTCAGCAGATGTCATAAGCTTCAGGAAAACCATAGTGGTCATAACATAAGGGGCACTGTCATGTACTGGAGAAGCTTTGAAGCTGTTGAAATAAAATATGAACCATTAAAGCTGTTCAGGTATTTTTTTAGCTTCTTGTTTAAGGCACAGATGCTGAAGATTGCAGTGGTGCTATTCCATCTGATGTCTAGTAAAAGGCCATGCTTTTTCTGAAGGAATAAGGAAAACCAACACAAGATGAGAAAACACGTTTTTTGTGATGCTATGATTTATAATACTCATGCTTTGTGATTCAGTTAGGATGTTAAACATCTTTTACATGTAAAATAGTAGCAGTTTCCTCCTCGCAGCAAAAGGATTTTTGATGCAAAAAAAAATAAACAGCTTAATGTTTGGGGTAGAGTTGAGGATCAGGAGCCCAGAGGTGTTAGCTAAAGGAGGACCAGTGTGCACCCAGTGCAGAAGGAAAGGACCAGACCTAGAGAGGAGGTGATCCTGAGGTAGAGCAGATGGGGAAGGAGGAGTTGTCTGGACAGCCTGGCATGGGCACTGCAGCTGCTGCTCAGAAATTGCAAAAAAAAAAAGTGCCTTTTTTTTTTTTTTTTGCAGCCAGTTGAGGAATGGGATGCGATTTTTACAGGTGAGCTGTAAAAATCCTGTACACAGGAGTGTCTTTTTCTACAGAACAATATGGTTTATAAATTAATTCAGAACCATAGATAAAGGGAATGTGAGATGGAAGGTACACCATCCATAGTATGTTTCTGAAAGATGAGCAGTGTAGCTCAAGACAAAGAATCAAATGGATGCCCGTAAAGTGATTCGTTCTTACAAACTGTCTGGGGGAAAGCAAGACTGTAAATCAGAGTCCTTTAGGAACGTGGTGAATATCTTTTCGTGTGTATCTGCTGATAAATGATGTCTTTTGCTTGTGCAGCACTGCCCATGTTTATTGTGAAGAGGTTTTCAGAGGCTGCTGGACTCCTCTGGCACATCACTCCTTCAATTGTCTTACAATCACAATGGAAACCGTCACACAGCGTGGGGGAAAAGAAAGCCCTGCATCAGGTATTATTCTTCCCTAGAAAACTATACTGTAGTTTAAATTACCTACGTGCTTCTGACCCCTTATTTAAAACGTATTTGCACTGACATCCTGAGAAAGGACTTCCGCTATTTAATTGCACTGTCAGTGCCAGTGCTTTCAGCTAAAACCATTTGGAGTTAGACCTTTTAATAGAAAGTGACAATTTAAATTGCTGCAGTAGCAGCATAAATGGTGCTTAAAGTCATTACTAACTTGATGCTGCAGTTGGCTCCAGACCAGTTTATTAAAGGAAAAGAAAGTGGAGAGAGTAGGGGAAGAGGAAATTAAGTGATGAATCATTAATTCCTCTGGTATTCTTTGTGACAACAGTAGCTGCGATGAATGAATTTACCTGTGTGGTGGAGAAAATGCATAATCTCTGCTTTGCTTTACCTTAACCAACACCCCTCGCGAGGGAATCGGCGGCACGGGTTTGAGCTTGCTTTCCCATGGGATGGTGTCCTTGTCTCCTCACCCGCTGCCTTGGCCCATAGGGTGGACATCTTTTTTGGGGTCAGGTCCCACTCCTTTGGCTGCCAGGGTAAATCCTCCTGTTTAACCTCCTCCCGGGGCCAAGACAGCTGATACCTGGAGGGGCCGCCGCTCACGCTCCCTCTCCGGGAAGGTCCCTCCCACCCATCGAGATGCCCTCGGGTCTGGCACCCCCGGGAAACAGCTTTGCTGGCAGTGTACCCCAAGATACGGGGGAAAGCGGGTTTAACAACGACCCTCGCGGCGCGATCCCCGCCCGCCGCGGGGCTCGGGGCAGCTCCCGGGGCTCGGGGGGTCCCTGCCCGCGGGGCTCGGGGGAGGACGGGCGGCCCCCGGACCGATCCCGCACCGCCACCTGCCGACCGGGGCCCGGCCGGTGGCTTTTGCCATGGAAAATCTCGGTGCTACCGCAGAGGGACTGGGGACGGTGGGTGTGGGTGAGCTGCCGCAGGCGGGGCTGGCTTTGCATGCAGAGGGATTTTCAGAGCAACATCCACCTCTCGCCCCTTCTGCCTCTTGCTGGTCACGGCTCTAAAGAAAGGCTCTCAGCAATGGCAGCCTGGCAGGTCAGGAGCACCACGAGCTTTCTGAGCACACCTCAGCTGGGAAAGTTGCACAGCCTCCTCTCATTTGGAGACATCCCTCAGCACCTCTCCCCAAAGCTCCCCAAGTGTCTCTTGGTGTTCAAACCCCATTTTCGCAGCCGGGAGCATCATGTGCTGATGGAGCTCCTCTCAGTGATGGAGGAGGAAAAGCTGTGCACTCCTGAACTGGCCATCATTTGATCAGTCAGCAGGGCTTAACTAGGTCTTGGCCAGGCCAATCAGAAACCAAAAGGAAACCCTGTGGTTTCTGTCCCTTAAACTGGGGAGCCCCAGGAGGGAACAGGACTCCTGCAGGTTCCTAATACTGGTTCCACTAACAGGATCACTGATTTAAGACTCACAAGCTTCTTACTGCTAATGAACTAAGCACTGGCACATCTGATGAGGTTTTGGATACAAGTATTTATTTATTCCCTCCTGTGATGGGGAACAAAACTCCAGCTGCACGGAAGCAGATGCTCGGCCAGGGCATGCTGGTCCAGGGCTCACCATGGGGCTCAGTAGTTGAGATGGTGTCCCCAGCACTGCTGGGGTGATCTTGCACCCCAGGAAGGATCCTGGGCATCTAAACTCTACAAAAACCATCAGGATGACTAAAGGATGGACATGGTGCCCTCAGCATTGATCCTCTTTCTCTACAGCAATCCAGCCTGCTGGTTAATGTAGGCAGAGCCTTCGGGACTAATTGCATGTTACCTGCCATTTGCATCACAGCTCATTGTATGCTCTTCCAAAAATTAAAAATAAATCAATAGAAAGGGAGAAAAATGTTATTTTTAGGCACTTGGATCTCAACTCTTAGAGGCTCCTCTGTAAACTGGAATCACTGTCAAGTTTCAGAGTCAGGATCAAGTTAGTTTAGTTTTCTTTTAAGAAAGAGCTGTAACATACTGAACAGACATCACTTGCCAAATATTTCTGCCTTTCAAGCACTGATGTATTTCACAGATGGGTGTATGTTCTGGGGGACATCACTTCTCCCACTTGTAATTATTTGAACACAGATGGTAAATCAAGTCCTTCCTCTCCCTGAGAAGCCAGGGATGATCCTGCAAGTACAGGGTATTTTTCTTTGCTGGGAATGGGTCTTCTACATCAGGAAATGCAGAGCTTGACTCTTAGTGCCTCCTTCCCAGCCTCCTTGTCTCCCTGCAGCAGAAAGGAAATCTCTTTTAATCCAGTCCTTTCTGTAACTGAGTCCCTGAAAGTGGCCAAGCTTGTCCTTGGGTTGCATTTCATTGTCTCCAGCTCATTTAAAAGCTCCCAACTAAGAAAAGGAGTTGCTGCTCAGCCCCTCCTGCCAGCCCAGCAGCCATCCCTCCCTCCAGCCAGAGCCAGAGGAGGAGAGAGTGTTACTTTCCATCCCTGTACTCAGTTGTCAGGAGGCCCTGTGACCCAGCACAAGTTGGGACTTCTGGGAAGGCGGCCAAACCAGGATCCTGCTTGCCAGCCTTGCCAGAGCAGGCACTTAACAGCCATGTTTTGGGGAAGGTTTCGATGTGCATTTGAAGGTAAGAGTTGCCTGGCCTCAGTGGCATGGCTTCATCGTCCCTCCCACCACAGGCAGGAGCCAATCCTGCCCTCCTTCTGTGGTTCTCTTTAGGCTTGCCTGGAAATCTTGGCACAGGGCACTTGCAGCGCAGGCTATTTGTCTTTCTGCAGCAGTCAGCTTCTTCTGATGCTTCCCAGGCTCTGTGCCTGCACATGTGAAGCATCTGAATTTGTGGTGACAGCCCTGAGCCCTGGGACTGCTATGACAAGAGGAAGACAGGGTTCCCCTTGCTCTGCAGTGACCATGAGACAGTGTCACCACCCTCGCTCGCTGCGTTCTTTTTGCAAGGTGTTTGTTTTACTATAGGAAAGTCTGTTGCATGGCAATATAGGGGTTTTTTTCTGCATCAACGTTGGGTTTATTGTGATACCGGTCAACTGTCCAGTGGAGTGACAGCTTTAGGTTACTGCTGCAAAGGAGCTCATTGGGTCTGGGCAAGTGTCAGCATTGCTCCTACTGCCCACAAAGAATTCACACTGCTCCTTGTCAGAGGCTTCCTAGCAAAACTACTGCATTAAAAGCCAAAGAAGTAAGGAAACTAAAGTACTCCCTTAGTAGGGCCACGATAGATCAGCAAAATGGTCTTAATGATACCATAATTACATTTAAAAATAGAGTAAATATATAGAGCATATATTAATTTTCTCAGTTTCAAGAGCTTCTTTATTCTTAGCACTCTCTGCTAAGACTCTGCTTCTGCCAGTCATTTGATCGGCTGTAACATCCTAGCTCTGTACCTGTGAGTGCTTGTTAGTTATGATTCATCCTTTCAAATGGATATAATCCTGGCATTCCTCGTTTCCCTGGGCTATGTCAAACAAAATATGCCCCAGTTTTCTTACAGCTAACTTCACAAAATTTTTTTCTCATGCCAGTGCAAGAGAAAATTCAAGTGTGTGTTACTCCCTTTTTTTGCATGTCACAGTGTGTCTTTTCATCCATACTTGTTTCAAAGGACTCTGGGCACACCACCAGGCACAGGTTTCCCCCAGGGCCTGTGTAACACCTGGCAATCCCAAGACGATCACAGGTGGCTTTTGGTGCCTGGATGTGAGCAACTGACCTGAGATCAAGAAATCTAAAGAGGGTGAGGCAGGAATTTGGGACCCTCTCTGCCACTGTACTTGTAGGTTGTTCTTTGAGCTTCTAGCCAAGCTGATAGACTTTGGTTTGAAAATCTCAAAAGAGCACTTTGTGTGGCTTTCTGTTTCCTGAGGCAGGAACATCCCCATTGGAAATGTTCTTGTCAGGGCTTGTTCTCTGGTGACCTGTTTTGGGCAGGTGACCTTTTTTTTTGATTATGGAGTGTAAGTTTTTCAATTCAAAACCTGATTTCAAGTATTTGGCTCCTCAAAATAGACTCACTCGGGCTCCTCAGCCCCTGGCCAGCATGGGGGCATTGGCCTCTCAGGACAGTGGGTGGGACAGACATCCCTCAGTCGGGAGGCAAGGAGAGACAACACCACAAAGGAACCACTTGGAACCACAAAGGAACCACAAAGGAATCACTTGTCTGAAGCTGTTGACCCCCCACCCTTGGCTCCATGGTGGGGCTGGTTCAAGTGAACCTCAAACAATGGTTAAACCACAGCAGAAAACAAGGTGAGAGGCAGAGCAGGGGTGAGCAGAGCAGGCGTGGTGGTATGAGGGGCTCGGCTGTGGGGGGTTGTGCTACCACACCAGGGGCAGCTCAGCATAGGGCTCTGCACTACCAAGGTGTTGTAAATATAAGTTGTGTTTGTTGCATTTAATTCTTTTCCTGTTCCCTTCAGGTTCTTTCCTTGGTCCTAATAGCAGCAATTCTTTATCCTGATTTTGCCCAGGCTTGTGCTGAGACGACCCTCAAAGTTTTGTCTTTAATAGAACGGTAACAGTTTTTCCAGATTTGTGGAGTTTCCATGGGATTCCAGTATATATTACAAAAGTCTGAGTGCTCCATGGCTTCTGAACAACCCATGCTTGTAGTTTTTAAAGTGCTTGTTGCCTATAGAAATTAATACCATTTCCACAGGTCTGGAAAAAACATTCCCAGCCTTATTTGATATTTGTACTACTTAAGAAAAAAAACTATCAGTGCTTGCCTTTCTGCATCAGCATTTCAAGGAAACCAAATCAACCAACCCACTCTTCAAACTTCTCAAAAAAATAAATGAAAGGTTTTTGGTGTGTCTGCCTTTTGTGTGTATTGACTACTACTTCCTTGCTCCTTACTCTGCTGACTTCCTGGTTCCACTCAGCCCCTCCTTGGTCAGTTTTCCACCTGTCATAATTGTTAATGTACTGGTTGTATTTTCTATTAATGATATATTATTTAATTGCTACCTTTAACAAGCCAGGGAACTGCAGTGAGCTGTTAGCCAGCTGCTTCTTTTCCTAATTAGTGACACAGCCTTTTGGCTTGCAAATAAGGCTGTCAAAGAACATTCAGGTTGGCATCCAGGCTTTGGGTGCCTTTGCTACTGTCTCCCAGTGAGGGGGAAATCACCCCCCTGGGAAATCACCATTGTGGGCTGCAGGTGCCTGGGCAAGTGGAGGAACCTTCAGCAGAGCCTGGCAGCAAAGCACTGAGGCTTCCACAATTAAAGAAACCGAGGAAGAGGGGGACATCCTAGAGGAAGGTGGGATTTGCTCGTCTGCATGAGCTAGAGCTGGTAACTGCTCCTGGCTCTTCCTCACAGCAGCTGGAATTGGGTGTATTTATCCTCCAGTGCCCTGAACGTGTCTGGTACTCGACGTACAGTTTCATAATGAGTGGTTGAGGAACATTAGGTAGATGGAGAAAATAAGGAAACAAATCAAATCATGAGCAGATTGCTGGCTACGCGGCGTGACAGCTCGTTACTGCGAGGAGTTGCCCAGCGCCAGTCCGGCTGCACGATGAACTAAGATGAGGAATGAGTCAGCTTTTCCTAAAAGCATCCAGGGAGAGTAAACTAATTGGACCAAATATCCTGGAGATATCTGGGCCAGCAGACACGCCACCTTCTCAGACAGGTATAGACAGAGGGCAGAGACACCCAACAGCACTTCTGCCATGAAGTCCATGGGGACAGAGGGTTGGTGCTGTGAAGTGGGATGGCCTGTGCCAGTGAACTGTTACCAAAGCAGTTCCCATGTCCCTAGTTTAACTGGGCTGAAGCATTCACAGAGCAGTGGGAGAAGCAGCCATAAGCCCTCTCCATCCCTGTTGCTGGCCAGTGCCAGCCCTGCCAGGGAGCAGTGGGTGGAGAAGCTGGATAGGGCAGTGAGGATGGGGAGAGGCCCAGCCCAGTCCCTGCTGGAGCAGCATCACATTCACACATCCCAGCAGGAAGGGAAAGGGAGCAGGGCTCCTGCTGGGACTCACACATCAGAAGAGGCACCAGGAAACACATTTTATTTTTTCAGTTCCAACAGCCCCTCTTTTGCCTCGAGGTCTGGTGGGGCGTTTTGGGACAGTGCAGTAACCACCTTGCTGAAAAACATGAAGGCATTATCAGACGTTTAACAAACATCAATGCTTTAATATAGAAACAAACAGGCATTAAAATGGATTTCGTAGACCTGCCCTCCCTTTCACTGTTGCAGACTTCAAGGTAAACGTGGCTTTCAACCACAGGAGGGACTGAGCCACCCACATCCCAGTACTACACAAAATGAGCTGAAGGCCAGGGAGCAGAAGAGAAAGTTAAAGTGCAGTAGAGCTGCAAATGACCGTGTCCCTCAGAACAAGGCTCCACCTCAGAACTGGCATCAAATAGACTAAACGTTCATTAAAAGGAAAATATTTTGAATTTTATTTTTTCACGTTATTATCAAGTACACAATTACAATAATGTCACACATCCCTATATGGTTCTATGTATTTTGTTTTTTTCTTTTGTCTTTTTTACAAAGTGTACAGAGGGAAGGACGTATACAATATTTAACAGGGTATTTTCTACAGAACAATAATTTATATTATGTCCTTGTAAAAATCTGTACCTTTTTTAAACATTAAACTGAAACATCCATTTTATAGCATTTGCTAAGCAAATTATTTAGGAATTAAAACTAGCCTGTAACTAATGTCATTAGTACATTAACAATAACTATAATTTCATTTTCTCTTTATACAGACAAATACATTTTACAAAATCCACTTGACCAAACCCTTAATTATTTAAAAAAAAAGTTTCAACATTGTGCTTTAAAAAAAAAAAAGTGTTTATGATTCCAGGCTACGTAAGAGAAAGAAAATGCGTAAAATTGTGTTCTTTGTCTTTCAGCTTATTTAAAAAAATAAAGTTAAAATGGCTAAAATCCTCAGCAATGCTATGGGAATTTATGCAGATTTTGTACACTTTCCAGGTCTCCAGTTAGAAAATGCTTGAACGTAAGAGGGGAAAAAAATAGTCACAGGCGGGTACTTTGCAAGAAGCGAATGGGAAATCTCTGCTGGGTTTTACTGCATCTGATTTGGCATCAGTAGGCAACGGACAGCTACGGCCATGTAGGAAATCCACTGGCTTCAGCGGGGATTTCAAGGAAGGCACAATGCAGCACGGCCAGGTATTACACGCTAAAGGGTCACGGCCCACTAGTAGCAATATTATACAAGAGCACAATGGGCAAGTCTGGGGACACTGTCAAGCAGGCATTGAAAGAAAAAAACATCATACGACACAGATAGTGACATGGCATTCGACTGTCCTGAACTGCACACTACAGACAAGTATTTCAGATCACAGTGAGACAGGAGGGGCAGGGCTCGGTAACAAAACAAAACACAAAATGCTTAGAGGACACACATCCGAAAGGAAACTTTTGTCCCTCTATCACCCCGAACTTGGGATCATCACTAAATTTTGATTTGAACTGGAAGTTCACCTGCCTAGAAACAAGAATTAACACTGTGCCAGGCTCTGAACCCTTTCCATTAGGGAATTGCTGGTTACAAATCTATCCTAATCTGGCAGGCAGCTGGGACCGAATTCTGCAATTCATCATCGAACAGTGGCTGGGGTGGGAATTTGAGCATGGGGAGCAGGGCCAGGTCCTAAAATCTGGCATGTAATTAAACAGTTTGGCTTTTTTGCTCCACAGTTGTTGTTAAGGTACATGACTTCATGCTTGGTACACTTATGCAGCAATTACCAAATGACATGGCGCTACTTCATAATAGTCTTCAGGTGCCAAAATTGCATATAATAATTGTAATATTCTCCCAGCTGTTTATAAACAGATTAGAAGAACTGGGTTAATTCTGGATACTGTACTAATTAATAAATAGCAGCTGAGCACAGCTACTAATGGCTCAGGGAAAACATTCAATTTAGTAACAAAACTGCTTCTATCGTAAGTTACTTTTCTTATTAAGAATATCTACCTTACAACATCTCTACTCCTTATGAACACGTCTGCTCTGCTCCATTGTAAATATCTGCTTTCCAAAATCGAGGCACCTCTCGGTCTTAAATTTTATTCTAAAACAACTCACAATAAAAATGTGACTTTGAACCACAAACTGTTTTTTAAAGAAATACCAACACACATAAAAGCATAAAGTTTGAGGTACATTTACCGGCACATACAGACAGTTGTGATCTAGTATTAACTCTGCAAATGGAACACGAGTATTTTACGTTTCCAACATTAAGACAGAAGTAAAGCGAAAAAAACCCAACTCATTTGTAACACACAAAACCTTTCAAAGAAGCACAGAACAATAAATGTACTATTTGAGCATACTTTTAAATTCACCCAAGAAAGATAAGCTCCCCAAACCACTTTTTAAATATTTTTCTCTCTGAAACCAGAATTAAAACACAAATATTTTTCTGCAACAAAGTGAGATTTGTAACTCCTCAAATAGAAAATAGTTAACCTGCCACAAAGTCTGTATAGTTAAAACAAGACAATCAGGTGGGCCCTAGTGCCTTTACTGTCAACATGACAATTCCCCATTTTTTACACACCTCTGACAATTTTATTGAAATGTCATATTTTTAAAATTCATGACAAAACTGCATTAACATGGATACTGAGTATCAACGAGGTCAGTAAGATAAATATATCTAAATAAACTATTACGATTGAAAAATTCAGTAAGAGACAGGGTTTACTTTATTAAATGCAACTTTATTGTTGCCATATTTTCTTCATTTATTAAACAAACTGAATAGAATTCAGAACACGCTATTGAACAAAAGGTATAAAAGTCAACTAGAAGCAATAATCCTATTTTTATACAGCAACAAATCAAATGCACAGTATTTTTTTTTTGTTGGGGTTTTTTTTTTTTTTTTTTTGGGTGTGATCGCAGGTGATTGGCTTTAAAATAAGCTAACTGCCTGAAGGGCAAATTTCCTTTATAATTCCAGCCATAAGTCTGTGAAAAGGACTTTAAGGCAGCCCAACATCTTTATGATGTCGCATAATGTGCTGGTTCTTCTCTGAAGGCCTTCGGAAACCTTTCTTGCAATACTCACACCGGTGAGGGTAGTCTTTTGTGTGAATGGAAATAACATGCCGTTTGAAGCCTGAGGCGTCTGTAGTGCTATACTCACAGTACTCACACTGATAAACTTTCCTGCCACTGTGTGTTTTCATGTGTTTTTTCAGCTCATTTTGCTGCCTAAAGCCCTTTCTACATCTCTTGCACCTGAAAGGAAGATCCTTTGTGTGAACTGAGAGTATGTGGCGACTCAGAATGAACGGATCTGCGATCTTAAAGTCACAATGTCTGCATTGGTGCAATTTTTTACCCTTGTGAGCCGCCACGTGTTTTTTCAGTTCCGAAGGCCTGTGAAAGCCTTTATCACACATATCACACTTATGAGGATAGTCTTTTGTGTGGACTGAAATTATGTGTCGTTTCAGATCACTCGAGTTTGAGCTCTTATGGTCACAATGCAAACACTGATGTGTTTTACTTTCTGGATGCATAAGCGTATGCTGCTGTAGCTCTTTGGTATCTGAAAAAGTCTGGAAACAAATATCGCACTTGAGTGGCGTTTCCTTACTGTGTTTAGTCTTTACGTGGGTTTTCAAGTTGGAGGAGTCGGCAGATCGGTACTCGCAGTATTGGCACTGGTAGGGCTTCTCACCAGTGTGGATCCGCATGTGCTTCTTGAGCTCCGACGGATGGCGAAACCCTTTGCCACACTCCACGCAAATGTGAGGAAAGTTCTTGCTGTGGACAGCTAAAAGGTGGTGACTCAGTAACCCTTGCTCCGCTGTCTCATAATCGCAGAATTTGCACTTGTGCATTTTATTAACTCCTTTGTCCCTGTGCACCATCTTGTGAGTGAATAAAGTTCCTGCATGAGAGAAGGTTTTCCCACACTCATCGTATTCAATAAGCTTTTCTGTTTTGTTGGTCAGCTTATGACTCTCCAAGTGGTTATGTAAACTTATTTTTTTATTCGTAGTGTAATCACAGTCTGTGCATCTGTATTTCTTCTTAGTAAGAAGGTGCTCCGGGTGGTTTTTCATGTGCCTTTTCAAGAAACCTCTAGATTTAAATTTCTTTCCACAAATCATGCAGGGGTAGACTGTCAATGGATGACCATCAGGGCCAATGATTATTGCTGAAAAACAACAAAAAAACCCTTCGTCAGTATTATACAACAACATTACACTTCAGTAAGTGTCAGATTGCAATGTTAACAATACCATGAATTGCTGAAGGAGACGGGACACAAATGCTTCGCTATACAAATAAACAAGCTCGTTACTGGGTTAGGTAGAAGAAACTGAAGGAATTAGTACTTTCATTCATTTTTATTACTAAGAGAAAGGAAATACTGGTTTTTGATGGAGACAACCAACGCATCACCCCGCCGTTCTTCAACTCAATTAATTCTATTTTCAAGAATTCTGAGTTTACACAATAAATATATGCAGAAACCAACACTGGTGCAAAGAACAGTGGCCAACTTGTTAAACTGAGTATTACCTAGTAAGCAAAACACATGATCTTCTTTGACTCCTCACAAATCTGTAGATAAAAGTTTAATCTGGCAGTTTAATCACCTACCGCTGACTACAATTCGCATGCCCCCAAACTAACACCTCCTTCTTGTGCCATCTGTCACAGTTACAAACTGAAGAGGTACCAAGCAGGACTCAATGAGAACGTCTCACATAAAGATACCTCAGAGCTTTGGAACTTATTTGCACTCATCCATCAGCCTGATTTGTTTACCCTGAATTTGTCTAGGCATGTCAAAAAAGCTCTCTTTTCCAAAAATGTTCTATAAGGAGAGCTGACTAAGTAGTTGAAAATAGAAAAAGCCAACTTTAATTTACCCAATTTACTGACTCAGTGCTAAACAAAACAGAACTCCTACAGTTAAGTCAGAATTTGAAAAGAAACGTATAATATTATTTAAGTCAAGGCTACTAAAAAAATAGTTGTGTGCTTTTTTCAACTTTATAAAATCTAATAAATAATTCCAATAATAACACAGTACCAGCAGAAACCAAATAATGCCAAAGAGCACTTCTGTTCTCACAGATGCAAAGAAAAATGTAGGCAAGGACATCAAGGCAATTTACTTCATAATTAAACCAGAAAAGAGTATAGAAGTTACACTACCAAACATTAATATACAATGTTCAGACTTTCCAGTTACCTACTGAGCTGATAGAATGAAATGCATTGTTCTATAAATTTTCAATAAAAAGGGTTTTTAAAAAGTAGTATTACCATACACCATTTCTCTAACGTCTCCCTTAAAAATGTTACATTAAACATTAAAATTGGTGTGGCAAATTAAGTGTATAGGTTTTTAACCTTTTGATATGATAATGATTTTTTCCTGTGTCAGAGATGGTTTCCTTTAAAAGGCCCATCATAATCCAAACCATGTAATTAAAATTTTTAAAAATAAAATATGTACTCATTTATAATGTAAAAGTGTTGTCAGCAAAGTAATTGCCCAAATCACTGGTTTTACGTGACATTGCACACGCTATCAACAAAGTGCATCTGTTTATGGGCAAGTGCCTAGAGTACAGCCAGCCACCAGGTACTCACCTGTCTGATACTGCCTGGACTCAGGTCTCCTCTTTTTCTTTGGTTTTTGCTTGGCCAGCCTCCCAAGTCCAGATGACTCATCTATGTGCAAAAGAGCACTTGCAGTGCCATTCCGACTTTCGATGCCATCGTTATTATTACCTACCAAGGTAAGTTAAAAAGTTACTTACCATCTCTACAGATAATTCCAGCACAAACTCAACAATGGCAACAACAGAAATGATAAACTATTATCTGGACATTTAATCAAACCGTAATATTGTACAACATGGGCTGCAAAGTGTCTCAGTATGTAACTGACGAATTATGTTTGCTATTATGAGCCTGGAAATACTGGCCTTGTTAACCCAATTTTACAGGAGTTAATAGTTTTCCATTACACAGAGACTTCTCCTTTAAATGCAGCATTTTTTGCATGTCTTTGGTTGCTAATTATACCCAAAATGTTTAACATTGGTAAATAATAGCATGTCACAATATTTACTGTGCCTGATTTTCTTCTCAGTCCTGAAATACATTTGTGTGTGAGCTCCTGTTCACTTCTGGAGGTCTGAATTCACCTGACCGAAGTTTGTCACACACCAAGTTTCTGAACTGGAACTGCAATCAAAGAATCCTTCTGAACAGCCCATAAAGTGGCACACAAAGTACACTACTTACTATTTGTACACCTGATGCTTTAGCACTTACAAATTCTTTCTAGTGGGAACAAAGAACATGCTCAGTGTTGTGTAACAGAAAGAAGGAAACAATCTTTGCCTCACAGAGCTTTGTGTTTAATACACAAATGGTACCACTGTATGTAAAACAAACATGAAAATTACAAGCAAATACATCTATATATTTGAGAAGGTATTCATTGGACATCGGTTTAACACTGGTGATTTAAGGACGTAAGTAAATTCTAATAATAAATTTTGTCGTTAAGTATTTACTTGAATCAATAAAAGGCAACAGTTCATCGTGAAAGCAAAGCACACAAATAAGATAGGAAGACTGAAATAGAAGAAACTGCAAGATGCTCAATAGCTGTTCCTTTTGTAGAGTGCAGAGAATTAATATTCATGACTAATGTAAGAAGACTGAGCCAGGCACAGGTATGTGCAGAGCCTGAAGGTTATGATCTAGATGTCAGCTCAAGTGTTGAGCAGCAAATGTGGCACCTTAAGAATGCTGAAAGCAAAAATCCATTTCACATCTTACATGTAGAAAGTACAGTTTACAACAGGTGCCTGAAGAGTCCTTTTAGATTTAACAGAGAACAGGCCCCAAACACTTTCTAATACTGGAATAAAACTGCAAAAACTTGCTGGAATATAAAGCATAGTGAGACCAAGCTTTGCTACAATAAAGCAACATAATAAATTTAGCATTTTAAGATGCCATTGCTATCAGCTCTAAACCCTCCATAAGTGGTGAAGAATTCCAAGGAGTGCAGATGACAAACCTCTGCCGTTTTCCTGCCTTCAGGCTTCATTTCTCCCCATCCCCACCATCTCTCACCCTGCATGGTACTACTTACTACTGAGCGTGCAACTGTTTCCCACATTCTTAAATGCTCCTTTCAATTCCATCTTTCACCATTCTTAATACACTGCTCAACTTTCTCCTCCTCCTCCAAAATAACGGAATGTTCCAGCTACAGATATTGCTTCAAGTTCACTCCATTTCCTTTTTAATTCCCAGTCAACCTGGCATCTGACATTTCCTCTCCACTGAAGCTGTGCTCACCTATGGCCTAAGATAAGGCTTTGGGTGCACTACCATCCATGCCCCAAACAACTTTTAGCACAGGTTGCTCCATGAAATCTTGCCCTTCCTGACATATGTCCAAGATTCCAGCCCCCACTGCATTCTCAGCACTTCCCTGCCATTTAAATGTCTCCTGGCACCATCGCCCCAATCCACATCACAGACATGTAAGTTTTGTCATTTACTTCACTACTTCTTTTGTTTTGTTTAGAAGGAGAAAAGGGCAATACAGAAACATTTTTAAGATTAAATTTTGGTCTTAAGCTTACTGAAGTTTTGGAAATCGGTTTGTGCACTAGTTGGTGCTCAGACACCAACAATCAAGAAAAATGGTTCCGAATGCTGGAAATACTCTCAAAATTGTGCTATAATTTTAAGATGTCTCCCTCCAAGTTCTTTTTGTTCATCAATTATTTTCATTGGTGCAATCACATACTTATCTGATCCTTAAATCAAGCTTAGAGGTCAGTGCTGCTTTTCACTGTTACACTGAATCTTATATATTTCCATTTGCCTTCCCCCCCACTCCCAATAAAAATATTCAGTTGTATTGCCAAGCCAGCTCTTGCTATGTCTTAAAACCATGAGGGACAGATGTACTTGAGATGCAATTTTTCAGCTGGAAGCTCATGTACTTCCCCTTTTACATCATGAAAATGTGAAGCTAAATGCCTGTTAAAACAGGAGCAAGAAGAAGCCTGCCTTATAGCCTCTCTCTTTCTCTCCTTTTTAACGATTACTATGCCAAGAAACCATTCTTCAACTAAAACTTTAAAAACAAACACAAAAGCACAAATAGTCTACACTACCCTCTAAAAAAACAACCCCTGACACTTTGCTACAGACAGTGTCACCAGGAAGAATTCCTTCAGTATTACCTACCATAAGCTGCTGCCCAAGCTATGGGCATGAAAGTTTTAATTTCGGTGTCATCAATTTGCTGTTCATGGGCTGCTGCGGCATCCTCCTCTCCTACAATGACTTCCATATAAACCTCATCAGCTATTTCTGCAACATCTAAGAGGAAAAAAAGTCAGGAAAAAATTATTAGAAACACTGCCCTGCTGAAAATGAAAATCCCTGCTCCCAAAGGAAAGCCACCTACTTACTTAAGTCTTCATCTTCGTGCTGAGAATCATTTACAGTCATGTAAACCATTTTCTCCCTTGGAATACGAATACTGCTGTTTTGATCGAGTAATCCAACTGCGTGGTCATTCTCTGGCTCACTCTCCACAATGTCTACTGTGCCCCCTAATTAGGAAGACCAGAGCAAAATATTTTAATTACAGTTTGTTCAAAATCTACGCTAAACCACAAAAAACTGAAAGTTTTCTCACTCTTTAATATCAGACCTACAGGTCTTTACAGACGACTTGAGAGAAACCACAGTCTCATCATGCAAAATTTCAAATGTCAGGTTGGAGTATTCTAAAACAAGTGTGTTTTACCTAAATCGTCTTCTCCAGGATCTGCTTTGAATATATAGACCTTGATGACTTCTGGACAAATGCCATCCACTTTACAAGAGCCACTTTCTGACTCTGCTTCCATGGTAATTTCAGCAGAACCTTCATGTTCTATCTTACCAGCATCATCCACTACAAAAACAAGTTATTACAATTACCCAGTCATATGCAGACATACATGAAAGATTTTATTAATTTATTACTCAAATTTGGAAGCAGTTTAAAATTAAAAAGTTGTGATAAAGAACCTACCCATAATTTTTTTTTTCATATCCTTGAAAACAATGTCAGTAAACACAAAAATAAATTCAAGCTGTTATCTTTTAGTTAAAGAGGAAGTGCAAGAATGCTGCAGTGATGTGACTAGAAGCATGAGCAACACACCAGACAAAGCTAATAAGGAAACTGTGATCTTCAGCCAGATAATGGTAGGAAGAAGGTGCACATCAGTACTTACTCTGTGGAATAATTTCACTTATTCTCAGTTTTAATTGCTTTCTCCTTCACAACAAATATGCTATTAATTTTTCTTTTCAAAAGCATTATCTGTTGCTCAACCCTGTCTCTAATGCAAGTGGTGCTACTGCTGCCTGTCAGACCTGGTTCCCAGCAAAGCCATGTGACTAATGCTTCTTCAGTTGCCTGGATAGGAAACCTGAATGGAAACTACAGGAAGAAAACCCTCATGAGAAAACTTTTCTCAGGCACTCAACAGGTGAGGGATGGAGCAGCACCAAAGCACTGCCCTGGTGCTGCAGTGCTGGTGAAGCTGTTCATGGTGCCTGTGCTGAAAGGGGCTTGGACTTTCTGCTGCAGCCCCATGTAACTCTCAAACTTTGTTCTCCTGCTTTCAGGAGGGCACCGACACCACGCTCCAGCCTGAACTGCTGTAACTTGCCTGGGCCTCCCACACAAATGTGGCTAAAGGCCAGCTTTACGAGGAACACGGCTCTGATTTGAGACACACTGTACACAGGCACGAGTGTGCGCACACACCACCCATCTCACATTACCAAGAATGGGTTTTAAAAAAAAAAATACTAAATATCCCTTCACAAAAACCAACTCCAGCATCTCAAGACCTTCAGAAAATCTCCCAATTTTGAGAAGCCCCATAAGTTTTTTGAGTGTTAAGATTATGAAAGTACTTTTAATGTGACTGCATACTTTTTTAATTTGTGACTTTATTGTTCAAAAAGTCACTCCTGACAGGGCTCCTCAGAGTCATGCATAACTTCAGTTCATGACAATAAGACATGAAATTAATACTAAAGGAAGTCTAAGAACTGTCTGATAAATGCTGTAGAATTTTTAACTACCATTCCTAGCACATATCAATTATTTAATAAAGTATGCTTATTTTACTAGCACTCATAAAACTATCCTCATAAATAAATCACACCTTTACTACTCAACAACTACAACTCTTAAATTTACTTTAATACATACTTTTAAAAAAAAGGCTCAAAATGTTATTACTATTACTTTCCTGATGTGAAATTAATAAATTAGCCTTTAAATTAGACAAACTAGGATGTGTTGTCTCATGTATCAAACACAACTGTATTTAAGTACAATTTCTCAATCACCATCACTGCTCACAAAAAATATGAATAACATTAAATTATAAAGCATTACCATAAATTAGTCTTTCTCTCTCCTTACCAAAAGAGCAGCAGAAGAAAACATTAAATACTCTAATGCCAAGCTGACGATCAATGGGCATTGTACAGAATACTTCAAGCACTAAGGTGTTTAAAATATAACTTTGTGTCATGGGACAACATAACGTCTTGTAGCTGAAAGCCCAAAGCATTTAAAAAGTAAAAACCTTAAAATGTTCCTTTGTATCACATTAGCACTGTAGCTCCACAGTACACATATTCAGTTATTAACAGATTTTCATGATTTGTTCATCATATCCAAAAAATACCAAATGTCCCTGGAACTCTGACAAAAAGAAAACTTGCTTTTGTTCCTACACTACATTTATGTAGTTGCTCTCCTTTAACTTGGCCGTTTCCAGTGTCAGGCACGTGTATTTGGAAGGCTTTCAAATCAGTGTAGACTGACTTTACACTGCTGAAGCCAAAAGGGAAGTCTGGCACCAAGATGAACTGACGCTGGAACATATTCACAAGGAAGGAAAATTATGGCTGAAGCAAACAGAGAGAAAACAAACCTATGTGCACCACGTGAAACAGGCTGGTTCCTTTTGACCACACCAGAGTTTTTTACTTCCATATATATATGGAAGTATCCATCGATAAAACCTTCACACAACGAAAGAATTGTAAATCTGAAAAATACGCTCCATTTATGCTTTGAGGTAAGTTCTCCAAGATTCAAACTAATCTTTTAAACAACATGATAAAAAAAATTGTTACACAATTTAGGGTTTGTTTATCCCTGAATTCCCTCTATATTCAACAGTGTTTTAAAAATGTAACAACTGGTTTAAATATTTTTAATAGGGCCATTAAACTATAAGGAAATTGATGTGTAGGAGGTACAAGGCCAACTTTTCTCATACAAGAGGAAAAAAATTACCCCTCTTTACAGGTGGTAATACTTACAAAACTGAAGTCCCTGAATGGCTTGGAAAGAAGTAATATTTGCAGTATAGGAGCAAACAGGTAATAGGAAGAAAAGTAGAGTGGAAAGAAAAAGGTAGGAAAAGAGACTAAAATTAAAGGAAGAGACAAACAAGGTGAAAGAAAATGGGTATCTATTACAGAAAGTATAACTTCCAAGGTATATTGCCCTACGGCTACATAAGCATTTAGCTATACTGAATCATTGATGTTCTGGCAACATTATGAAATTTGATTTCTATTTAACACATGTTTCTGCATTCTGCACATATCTCAGTCTCACAATCAGAGCAAATGATATTCATAAATACATGACTGATCAATGTTTGAAGTTGGAATTCTGATGATGTTTGAATTTTTCATTCAAATTCACAGCCCATCAAGGGATCCCACAAATACCATGCATGGCAGATACTCTCACATTGCTCCTCTTTGATATTATCCCTCACCCCCCCAAAAAAAAGCCAAAAGTACTTAAAAGTATTAGTTAAGCTTCTAAGAGATGACTTTCTTCCCAGTAGAGCCACTGGGCATTACTAAACTAATCACAAGTCACAGGCTAGAAAAAAGTTCAGGCCAGCATTACTGCAATGCTGTCATACCTTGTGCCTCCTTTTTAATAGATATTATCTGAACACTAAAAACTTTAAATGTCTGATTTTTACCCCTCTAGTAGCTGGTACTTCAGAAAACAAGTAGATTCAGACTAATTTTCAGAGTCAAAAAAAAAAAGAAAAAGAAAAATTACTAGACACAACATTATTTCATGTGAACTGCAAGAGTGCAGTCTATGGTTAGTTTGCCAACATTCATCACAGACTTCACCGAATAGAGCAGCCTGCTCTTTGCATACTATGAGCTGCAAGAAACAAATAAATATGTGCTTCTCCAATGTTGCAATCATTGCTTCCATATAAAGATAATGCTGGAATTGTTATTAAAAGCACAAAGAAATGAGAAAGGTGTCACATAACATGAAATATGTGGCGTATTTAAAGCCTGTCTAGTTACCATTTACACTACAAGGAAATCAACAAAAAGAGACCAACAGATAGAATAAGGAATAAAGCAAAGAAATAAAAGATACAGGCAGATACTTTGTTTGATATGTATTCTATCATGATGACAGCATTTATCTCCTACAAAATATTACATTTAATTAAAAAATCATACAATAAACTAAAACATCCATGGAAAAATTATCTCCTATATCTTTACCCTTCTACTAAAATATGTCCAATGGTATTTTTGGGACAAGAACAGGTTCCTATGCATTGATAATAAAAATCATATTTAAAACCCCATTGAGGCCAGTTTTCCTAAACAGAAGCACAGATGCCAGGCCGAGATGCTGCATTTGCTTAAATGGTACATCTTTTGTTTAACCATGACACGTACGCTTTCCCAAGAAGTTGGTTTTAGTTTTTTTATATCGAATATTTGATGGATCAGCAGATACAGGCTTTGTACCCTTGCAGCGTTTTACTCCTAACTAAAAAATGCAAATACAACTGCCTTTATTTTTAATGGATTCCATAATAGTTTACATTTATTCTTTCCTACTATTTCTCCTCTACATGGGATTAATGAGGAAAATAAAAGGATTGTAAAAGATAAAATTCACTTAACTACAAAGAAACCTTCCACCTTTTTCAAGTACACACTGCTAATTGCTGAAAACCGCACTGAAACAAGTCTTACCATCAATCTAAGACAAAGTATCTCTACACCAGTTTAACAGATCTTAAAAATGTATCAATGGAGCAATTAGACAAGAATCATCTATTTTGTTAGCATTTATGTTCCCAAATGGTTCTCTTGGCTGCTAAAAAAATGTGTATCATGTGATACTTCCCTACTTACAAAATAAACAACCCAATTTAAACATTTTTAATGAAAAAGGCTATTACTAACTATTCTTTTCTAAAATACATTAAAAACACTCTGTATTCCCCTGATTTTCTTCAGTTATCTGCGATAGAAACATTTTACTTCTACTTCACTTGACAGTAGACAATTCCTAGTCCTCTGAAGAAGTTATTTTTACTGTCCAATTACTTCTTGAACAGCAAAGTAGGTTTCCTAATCTGTCAGGAAACAGGAATCTGCTCTATTTTGATTTTAATCCATTGCCATTACACATATGCAGCAGTATATTCTGTGTGTCTGTCCCCCCAAGGTAGTAATCCAGCAGAGGAGTAACTTCTGAGCTCCAAACTGGCATCTAACACTTGTCCTGCTCTCCCCAGCACACAAATCAGACTGAGCTCTGAGGCATCACTCAGCCCAAGGCAATTCTTACTTCCATCACCTCTCACGGTGACCTCCTGAGCACCCTGAGCTGCAACAACTGTTGGTGCCATTCTAGTGGTCAGACGGAAGCATGGAAGCAAGTTCTACCTCAGGGAGAGAAAAATGTAATTTCCTGCATCTTTAAGAACCTCCAGGGAAAACGAGGGAGGTGCTTATTTATGCTAAAAAAGTAAATAAAAAGCATTTTGTTTTCCTGACTAGAAGTCGACTGGATGGCCCCAATGAAAGCATGAACTTCATGGCTTTGTTCATCAGATGCACTGCTTTCATCTAAAACATCCAACTAGGACAAAAAAAGGTAGGTTACACCCAGACCTATGAAAAGATGCAATCATTCTCTCTCGGTGAGTCACCCTGGGTTCTGACTTCTGTAATGAAAAGTGTTAATTCAGATACAGCAAACAAGCCACATGTCTAACTCAGAGAAAAGTGAGGATACAGATGGATGGACCTAACATAGCTCCTGCATTTGCAAGTATTTAACTTCTTAAAACTACAGCTTAAACTTTGTGAGGCTGCCCTACTCTTCACTCTCTCCAGGCTCCCCTTGTCAAACTTTTGTGCCTCACTAGTTTTATTGCAATATAAGCGTATCAGGGTACAATTTTTTGTTTTATGGAATATGTTAATGCCAGAGGATGTGTCTTTCCCAATCTGAATAAAATCAAACAAAGAAAAATCTCAATTTCCATCTTATGGCCAGGTGCAAGGAACTACTTTCCTTGGTTTGTAAATGAAGGGTGTTTGTTTTGACAAACACTAGTTATCTCACTTACTGTTTCACTTATGGAGAAAAAATTTTCCAAGCTACCAAATAATTAATACCAATGTGAGTCACAGCACAATTTATACCTTCCTGACCTAAGTCATGAACTGGCTTGTTATGGAACATGTAGGAGGTAAAAAAAAAAAAAGATTTATCAAACCTCCTTGAATCTTTTTCAAGCTACTAACCAGTAGCAGTTTGCATTCTTTGTTGAATGAATATCTGATTCTGCTCTGCTCTAAGTGCCCCAAATCTACTATGGAACAAAAATTAATCTTGAGGGCAAAGACAAAGTATCCAAAAAAAAAAAAAGTACATCAAAAGGTAACTGATGATATAAAGCTGTGCCAAGAAACATTATCTTGGAAATTAAAAAAAGCAAAGGCATATCAATGCCAAAGCTAAATTAAATCTAAATGGGAAAAGAAATATTAAAATTGTGAGCTCATTGAAGCAAAGTCACAGAATGAAACCCCACAGGGACTGTAATCCTTGAAAAGACAAACCAGTTTGAAACCAAAAAAGAAGCAGAAACACAACATTAAAAACATACCCAGTCATTTCAAAGCAGATATTTTCAGGATAAAGCTAAGCAAATTATCTTAAGGAAATATATGTACACTCAGTTCATTAGGAACAAAAATGTAAATGCTGAAAGAGAGCCACAAGATAGGAAAAAGATAGCAAAAAGATTTTGCCAACAGCTTCCACTAAAGAATACAGACTGAGAAACCTACAACAGAAAGAACAGTGTGTCATCCCCTGCTTTCCATGTGCCTATCTAAAAGAAGACAGGCAAAAGCATTCGGACAAACACAGTCTAGCTCCCAGATCTGGGAAGCAGCAACATCTGGCTCCTGTAATGGCAGACAAGATTACATTCCAACATGTGCCCCTGCAGTTCAGGGAGCTTTGCCAGAACCAAACATAAATTTACAGGTTAGGATGAAAAAATCCAAAACCAGGCTGTGATATTACTACTTTTTAAAAACCACTTACTACTAAGCTCAGCTGAAGAACTGAGGCAGGGAACAGATCAATGAACACATCCACTACCGATGCAAAAGAAAAACTCAAATAATGTTTCCGATACAACAAAGAGACTATTTGGCAAGACAGCCTTTACTTGATAGAAAAGAACTAGACTCTGCCTTCACAACTAGAAGAACTTGTTATGCAGGCTTTAAACACAGTAGGTGGTAGTAGGGAACTTCCCTTTAAAATGAACTGTTAGAACATACTTTAAATTTTAAACACAAATAGAAAGGATGTATGCTTTGTAGCATAACGACTGTCTTAGATGCTGGCTTATTCAAGGTTCTGAATCTAAACAAACTACACTGCAAGACTATCAAGAGACATTTAACAATAAATAAAACACGAAACTGCAGAAATACATGACTGAGAGTACCCCAGCACAACTGAACAATTACATTCCTGTGTTTCTTGCCAGTCACCACCTGTTGACGACTGGCACATCTAGGACTTCCCAGCCAGTGATGAACAGGACACACATCCACCCACCCCCCTCACCTGCATTTACACAGACACGGTTTACCAAGTGCTCCCATGCACAGGAACCTGCACAGAAAAGGACAGTAGAGACAGGAGCAACAGCACCTTAAAGGGCTACAGTCCAGGATAAGGAACAGGTAAGAATCACCACCAGAATCAGGCCCCAATTATCCATGGGTGGATTATCCAGTTTGTTTTCTAACTCTGCTGCAGGTGCAGAAGCATTTATTTGAGCTGCTTTCAATCTGATCTAACTGGGTCCAGCACCAGAAACTTATATCTGCAGCACACTTGGCAGAGTGCATTTATCAGTTTGGATCAGTACCATTTCAGAGAGCAGCACCACTGACCTATTTTTTCACCTCAGTACAATCCTGCAGCTTAATTTTACAAGATTTTATGTTATCCATATTTTGCACTATCCCATTTAATTGTTTTCCAAGATAATAGAGAATTAACTGTACCTCATATAAACTCAAAACATGGCTGCACAAGGTTACTGAAGGAACTCAAGGGATGATAAATTAAGAAATGCAGTGATCCTAGGCAAGGAGAAGCAACATTAAAATCCGTAAGTAGAGAATATTAAAACAAGTTATTATACATTTCAAAAATGTCCAAAAGTAAAGAAGGAAAAAAAAGGAGAAAAAAAGGGAAAAAAAAGGAAAACAAAAGAAAAAAGGTAACTGAAGCAGAGCACGAAGTACACCTCATCAATGGAGTCATTTAATGCCAGACAAAATTGAAGTGCCTGAAATGGCAATTAAACAAACCAGCCTAACAAGGCTCTTCTATTCCTACAATAAGTAAACGTTAGCAGTGACACCCTGATGTTCCTAGGTACTGCACTGAGTAATCACTGTAATAAGTAACAGAGTAAGCTCTAGTTCACACAGTGGATATCCTCAGTAGAAAAAGGATTGATGATATGCCCTGTTTTTCTCCACCATCTATTTAAGTCTTTTGAAATACGATTCAAATGGATTGTGCCACTGTTCCTAAGGGAGATTAAGATATTCATAGTTGCTTTTGAGCTATGAGCAGCAGTAGCTACTCTTTTTGTTAGCTGCATAATTCTGTCCCTTGCTTAATCAAGAGAAGAAAACACATCCTAACAGCAAAGAAAACCATATTGTTGTCTGTATCTAACAATGAATGGGGTGCAAGGAGCGGGGACTTAGCAAAAAAACAAGGCAAGGATAACAAATTGTTGTTTGCACTTCCAAAAACCAGGGTTTTTACTCTCTTTTCCATTAAATATTTTGTTTACTTAATGTCTTGGCAATCATCTTAGCAACCTGCACATACAGGTATTTTCAAATACTGTCACTTCAATTTTCTTCCAGTAGTTATTAAGTATATGGCATTTATTTTACTGGAATTCTTACTCTTGTTCATGTGTTATAAATTGCTAGAGAGATAATTTATAATCAGACATGTATTTGCCAGTATTTCTCTCCACTAGCTTCACCAGAACTTTTAGCTGGTACATGTTCCTAAAAACGCCCCTATCTGAGTACATTTGTGAGATCTGCATTTCAATTAAAAATACAGAAAATCTGGTTTGGGAACTTGTTGTTTTAAGCCCTCAAGCACTACCCAGGCCCATATCACGAGAACTTTGATGGCTTTATCCAAACACTTACAGGAAATCATAAGGTAATCATCACAGTTGCCCTTCTCATCTTGATGTTCCACAGGGATTCCATTGGCATCGATCACTGCCTCTGATGCACAATCTGCCACCAAGACTTCCTCAGAAACAACATCTGTTCCCAGAGTGTCGGTGACAATATCTGCTTCTTCAACATTGTCGTGAACTACATGTTCAACATGTCCAACTTCAGGGACATGCATTGACTCGCTTGTCAGCACATGTTCTGGTATAGACATTGTTTCTGCTGTTATGTCAGAAGCTAAAACATCATCTGGGACAGTGCAATGAGCCAAAGAAACCTCTTCGGCTACGTCTGTGTCCAGCACTTGTTCAGGAATAATGACAGTTTCAGATACATCTGGCTCCTCCATGATATCTGGGCACTGAACATCCTCGATAACAACATCCTCAATGACATCTTGGATTACTACAGAGTCTGGATCATCGGGAACAAAATTATGCACGGTTATATCTGAGTCGACTACATCTGAAACAAATACTGTTTCCTGTACTTCCACAACAATCTGATCTCCATCCATATGTGCTGCATCAGCTCCTGAAAAACATAATTAAAATAGCAGTTAAGTTGAAAAATTGTCTCAAATGAGGTGGTTAATAACTGAAATTACTTCTGTTTCATTTCAACTTTTACACTATATTGCAATTTAGTAAAACAGGCATGATAGCATGTGAGCGATTAAGATAGGGAGACACATGAGATAAGGCAAGTAAAAAGTAGATGCTAACATAACTAAGATGAACAAGGTTTTCTCTCCTGGAAAAGATCTGCAATTTTTAGACTCTCCCCCAATACCCAAACAACTACTACTTGACTGAAAGAACAGTAGCTCATTCAGATTGCTCCAAGTAATAAAAACAACTATACAAAAGCATGGATGCAGCACAGCACTTTTAAGCAAAGACAAAATAAACAAGTCAATTGCATCTAATTCGAACACTCTTATCTACATATTATCTCCTGACAGACCTGTTGGATCAAAAAATGCATTTGGCTCATGTGGCTGCAATTCAAGCCCATCTTCATCCATGGCCTTTAACTCTCATCAGTCAGAGTGTCTGTAGGAGGTAAAGAAAAAAGGTTATTTAACTTGCATTAGGCAAAGAAAGTTGCCTCTCCCTGTGCACTGAAATGCTGAAATTCTGGGTTCATGAAAGTTAACATACAGCACCTCATGACTTTCAGATGAACTAGACTTCACTCAGGGTCCCTCTGTTTGAGATTCCAGCAATACTACTCCAAACACCCAGGGTCTGAACAAGGGGAGTGTAAGATTCAACACTCTGTGTCCATTTCTCAAAACCTCACAACTTCACAAAACAGAGAAGCAGCTCATAACAAAATGTGAAAATATGATTTCCTTTTTATCTTATAAAGAAAAAAGAAATTAAGACAAAGCCTAGACAAGTTCACACTCAAATCCTTGTTGGATGCTGGGAAATACAGCATTGGCAAATCAATAAGGCTCAATAAGGTAAGCTAAACACAGAGAGCTAATAATCTGAAATGAACATTGGTTTTGATGTCTCCACGTTCACGCTTGGGCAATCGGGAGGAATTCACTCTAATGTCACTTCAGGAATTGAAATCATCAATGTAAATGGCTTCCAGAGCATAACATCATAGGTTTTCAAACCCAGATCTGTGAATATTTTCAAAACTCCTGCCCAAAGATTAAGAACCTATTTGCAGTTGTATTCAAAAGTATCACCAATTCTCAAAAGTTTCTAAATGTCATGTTCTATCAAGCTTTTTGAACGAAATGTCAACATTTCTTCAATGTATAATTACTTATTTCAGTCTTTTTAATAAAAGAACCAAACAAGACCACTAAGTTGAAATACTTACTAAAATGTGAAACTACAATTTAAATTTTGCTGCTTACTTATCTGCACTATAATTAGGATCAGGCAAACCTAGTTAGGTAAAATACAATCTAACATAAACTTGTGCTACTCCTTTGCACTGAGTCCAACCAGTTTTCTAAGTGTGGAACCAGCAAGAGCCAACAGAATGTTCCTGCATGTTTCTGGACAACTGGAAGATGTGATTTTCCTTCCTCCAAACATTTTTCACAGTGACAGGCAAAAGTCATGCCATTTTTGTGATATTATCATAAAAGAGAGAAAACACTAAGATTCTACACGAGGTTTCCATAAGAATCATAACTTTTCCAAATTACATCAACTACATTTACATTCATTAAGTCTTTATAGGGAAACTGCTATCCAAAGGAAAAAATTAACTAGTTCATAACACAAACATAAAACCATAATCTACAGCAAGTATTTTCTAAACTTCCCCATTTCTTAACTCAAATTTTTTCAACTCTTCATCTCTGCAACTCTCCCTTGGGGTGTAGTCCAGACTCTGGTGCAGTCACACAGGCCTTGTCTCTTACACAAACTGAGGGAGAAATATAGCCAGACATTGAGCTGGAGGAAAAGCAGAGGCGGACTAAAAATATTCCAAGGGATCCCATATTTGTGTGATGCTCAGCTGGAAGGTCTCTATATTTTAAAGACAGTTATGCTAACAAATGGTTGTTGTATCCAGCTGGATGTATATCACCTCCCAATAACTGTGACTGTCAAGCATTTCTGTCAGAAGCGCCCACTATTAACAGGAACAGCTCCTTACATGGATACTTTTTTTCAGAATCAAGAGCAAAAGAAAAATGCTTCTTAGCCTCAGATGTAAGAAATAGCTGGACTGATGGCAATCAACCTCTGCCATGCCACAGAACCAAGAAGAGAATAACAAGGCTCCATACAGTCATTTAAGCAAGATTTATACCCTCATTGGTTTCCTTCCATCTATTCAGCATACACCCAGCCAGTCTACTATGGATGTCCTTCCTCTTCATCTTGTCATATTTCCTGTGTTGTCTTCACTGTTTAGTTTCTTCTTTTCTGTTGCTTCTTTTCCAATTTCTCATAGGCCTTCAACTATATTATGTTCATTACCTGCTCATTTCATCCCGCCAGCTTCTAACTAAAGCACACTCCCATCATGCACACAAACCTTTGCTACTCATCAATTTGTAGCCAAGATTGTATCAGCAATTGGAAGATTTTTTTTTTTTTGCAGGAGGCAGAGGGGACTAAGGGTTGGCTGAAATAAACTTCCCTCTCTCCTCAGGCAACACATACATAAGAAGATGGAACCCTCTGTCCGGCTCTCTGGAAAAAGTCAAGAAACCCTTTGTGTCTGTGCTTTTTAGGACTGCATTATCACACACTTTAGCCTCTGATCAGCTGTGACCCAACCAGCCTGAGGAGTCAGTTCACCACTGGCTACTGGAAGAACTGGCATTCATTTTCTCCGCTTCCTGCTTTCACCACCCACCTGACCATCACTCCACCACAAATTCCTGCTTCTCATGATTCATACATGTACTTTCTCTATTCCATCCTCTCCCCAGATTCCTCATTGTCTCTGTAAGAGAGGCACTCCTTCACTGTCCTTCTGTCTATCCTCTTCACCCAGGAGACAAGGAAGCTTCCACCACTACTTCCCAGCTTCCCAAATGTGCCCGCTGACACCATCTCTTCCCTGCTACTCCTGCTGCTGCCTGGTGGTGTTCAGGATGGTGCAGTTTCACCAGCAGTGACAGCACAGCAGACCCTTCACCTGCATACTGTGTAACTCTGGGACCTCTTCAGTACCAGCCAGGTCTTCTCACCTACAGGGGCACAACGTGCTCAAAACAAAGGCTCTGCCTCCACACAAACTGAAGATGCCTCCTGGGCACATGGACTTTCAAGTCTGAGTCCTAAAAAGGCCACAAACGTTTGCTTTGGTGCTTTCTCCAAAGAAGAAGAAAAAACTTCAATGCTTTCACTCAATGAGTCTCTTGTTAAATAAGGTTTCTCATAATGTGCTTCTGCACCCAGACCCAGCCAACAAATTAATGTACACAAATTCTTACCCCTCTGCTGGACCATAAAGACTTTAAAAGTGCTCCATAAGGGCACAGGCTCCACACCCACAGAAATTTGCTGCAGGAAGAGAACCAGAAGAGGATGCAGGCACTTAAAACAAGAATTAACTAAACTATCTAAAATAATAAAGGTGCCCAAATGAAAATCTGTAGTCCAAAAGGCATAAAATAATTTGTCCATGGTTGAGGTAAAAAAAAACACAGAAAAAAATCCTGAAATCACTTCAGGGTTGGAGCATTCTAACCAGGAGATGATAAAATACTGTTTCTTCCTGCTTGCTCTCCTTCTGACCAGAGGGTGAGCACAGGGGCACAAGATGCATCCACACAAAGGAAGGAATACCAACTGCACCTCTGTGACACAAAAAATACCAGGGCTGCTTCTTGCAAGCACCACAGCAATGAACATCTTCAAATTCCTTGGCAAGCACCCTAAGCTCTGTGGTTAAGGCTAAGAAGCAATTTCAGCAGTTCATTCTCCTGAAAGATTTCAAGAAGGATGGAAACTCCTCTCAGTTCTTTCAAAATATTCTATCTGACACTTACCTCAGGAGCAGTTTCTGGCATCGAAGTCAACAGAATCAATTTTTCAGTTCAGTTTGGGAACCCAAACTCTCAAAGAAAAGCAGGTGCCCAGCCATGTCCCTACACTTAGTCCTTCTCAGCTATGTGTATCTTTCTTCGAATCTCAGTAACTCTGGAAATGCTCTTCTACCACTTCAGCAAAAAAAGTCAAGGCATCTAGAATCAGGTTTTATACCTCTCCATCTTTTACTTTGCTTGGGTCCATGCCAGCTTCACATTGATCGAGAATTAATACAACTCTGAAATGCACTTAATTCTGTCCATAAAGTTATTTTTTACCAACTGATTTTTACCTGTTTACTCAGAGACTTGGCTGGTTTTGGCATTATGGAAGTCAAGGCAACATTTTCAAGTGGAAGGGCAGATGGAAAATTACATATTAATGGCAGAAATTGTATTAATATATTAGCAATAAAATAACCTTCCGAAATAAAAATGATCATGAGAACAATCAGTCAAGAAAAGCAATGCAGACAGTGCACTAGTCTCGCCCCACTACAGATCCTTGACTCAACAAATCTAGCATGGTACTGAAGATAAAATAAAAAGAAACAGACGAGCTGTCAGGTTTTAAAGAGGGAGCAACTTTAAAAATAGAGTTCCTTAGAAGAAAGAGCTTTAATATTCCACAGAAACTGTCAGTTTCTCTTCTCTGACAGAAAAATAAAAAAAGGAAAATGGGGAAAAATGAAAAAGAGGAAAAGGGGAAACTTCAAAAAAGCCATCCTTATAAAAAAGAAATACATAAGATAGTTCTTTGCCTAGTCCTAATTTGCAGTAAGGCCACAAACCAGATATCCACACAGCAAAACCCTGACCCTTCCCAGAGAAATCAAGGCATAAACAGCAGAATTCCCCACGTGCAAGTGCTGGCCCCTACCCACGCTGGGATGACTTAGTGTACAGCCATAACCACGCTCCCGTCGTGCCTTGCTACATCCCATTAAAAACTGCGGCACGCCTGGCATGTCCCAATTGGGTCAGAGCCCCGAGACACCCGGGGCTCCCGGGCAGCTCCGGGCTCAGTCCGCGCCGCTGCTGCAGTGCCACAGCTCTCCTCAGGTGACCCACTGGTGGGCAGTGCAGGGCACACACACACACACACACACACACACACACACACACACACACACACACGCTCTCGGTCGCGCACACACCAAAGGCGAAAAAATTACACTCCTACAGTGTCTAATTCCTGTCTCGAAAATAACCCCCGCTGTTATTATTAGGTGCATAAATGGAAGAATAAAAACCAGGTTACAAATGTGACAGTGTGATCATTCGGCTGTTTATTTCTTGATGCATCCGCCTCAGTTTTGGCAGGAGGATAAGTGCTGTTTTCACTGCAATTCCGTAAAAAAAAAAAAAAAAAAAAAAAAAAAAAAAAAAAAAGACAACTAACTCAAATCTTTTCCCTCTTTGTTGCAGTTCAGTGGTGAGGCATTTGCAGATACTGGCTAAAGGAATGGGTTTTATCCAGGTTTCGTAGGGATGTTGTGCGTCATATTCTTAATGAATCCTAAATTAGGGAAATAATCGATCCCAGGCGCATCTCTGGACCAGCACCAAGGGGGATCTCAAGGGGAACGGGGGGCTCCTCGCGGGGCGGGAGGGGAAGCGAAGGAAGCTGCGGGCGAGCTCCCGGAGCCGCCGAGCCAGCGCTGCCCGAGTTCCCGGCCGGGAGCAGAGGAAGGAGATGGCGGGGCAGGAGGGGACCCGGCCAGCAGTCCCGGCGCAGGGACCCGCCGCGGGCCGCAACGCGCCGCGCTCCGCTGCGCCTCGCAATGTGGCAGCGGGAGGCGGGAGGCGGGGAGGGTGTGGAGGCTGCGGGCGGTCCCTGCCGGAGCCCCGGGGCTCCCCCGCCCCGCCCGGCCCGGCCCGGCCCGCGCGGGGCCCCGGCTGTGCGAACGATTAATTCAAGATGGCGCCGGCGCCCTCCACAACCACCCCCCCCCGCGCGCCGCCATTTTGTCTCCTCCTCCAGACACCTCCGAACCCCCCCCGGCCGGGCCCGGGGCCCCTCACCGGCCCCGCTCGCCCCCTCTCGGGCCCGCAGCCACCCACCTCCGCTCCGCGCTCCTCACGCTGCTCCCCCTGCCGCCCCGGGCCGCGCCGGGAGTGCGGGACCCGCCGGCGCGGAGCCCGCGGCCCGCTCCTGTAGCGGAGCCCTGGCGCGGCCTAGCTGCGGCCTCCTCGCGGCCTGCGCCGCGGCCTGCGCGGGCAGGGGGAGGCCTCGGCCGGGCGGGCGGCGGGGCCCGGCCCGTGGCTCTTACCTTGCGGGTGGCGGGCGGCGGCGTTCGCTCGGCGCGGCCTCTCTCAGCGCGACTGGGCCGAGCGCGGCGGCGGCGGCGGCGGCTGCGGCGGGGCGGGCGGGCGGGCGGG
>NW_016690315.1:450552-467778 GCF_001604755.1 Lepidothrix coronata | reverse complement strand
GCTACAGGAGCGGGCCGCGGGCTCCGCGCCGGCGGGTCCCGCCCTCCCGGCGGGGGCCGGGGCGGCCGGGCGGGCCGGGGGCCTGTGTGCGGGGCGGGCGAGGCGGCGGTCGGGGCGACGGGGCGGGGGCGGCGCGGCGGCGCTCGGTCCCGCGGCTCCTCCTGCCGCCGCCTCCGCCGCGGCTCGGCCGCGCTGCGCCGCCCGGGGCTCGGCGTGCGCCCCCCGGAGCGCGGCGGTGCCCCGGGACCCCCGCCCCGCCCGGACCCTCCATGCCGGGCCAGTCCCCCCCGCGCTCCGCCAGGCCTGCGGCCCGGCCCGGCCCCGCCGTGCGTTCCGGGGACTCCGCGGCCCCGCCGCGGGGTTGGACTCGGGGCTACGCGGCGGGGAGCGGGTTCTTAGGGTGCGGGCTTTTAGGATGCAGGTTTTTAGGGTGCGGGGGCTCTGCGCTGGGGCGGACGCGGGCCGAGGGCCGCGGGTTGCGCGGCCTCGGGTCACCCTGGCGCGGGGCGCGGCCGCCGACGGGAATTACTGGGAACGAGAAGGACAGCGGGAAGTCTCGGGGCGCGGTGCTGGACCCCCAGTCCCCACGCAGAACGGGGCCCTTCCACGCATGGCGGGACGGCGCTGGCACTCACATAACAGCAGTACCAGGGCAGGGGGGGTCGCATTTTGTGGGCCATAGAAAATTGGAAATAATGTGGCGTCGAAACCCAAGCCCTTCCTAGAAGTGTTTTCTCATCCTTGTCATGAAAGTTAATCAAAATTAATTTAATTTTTTTTTTTTAAGGAAAGAATTGCTGTTCATCCATGAAAGATGCATCCTAAAGTTTTTGAGGCATTAGAAATTACATGCCATGAGTAACCTCATGGAGATGAGGAGGTGTTGGTTGGTGTTCTTGTGTAGGGCTCGAGGAGGCTTTCTTGAGGGGCGTTCTTAACATTTAAGTAAACTGGGAGGAAGTTGGCTGTTGCACTTATCAAATGATGCAAATGGGACTTATCTGGCTGAGAACAGCAAATGTGTGGTGTTTATGTTGCCAGTGAACCTCCGTTTCAGCTTTGACTCCACTTTCATTTTAGACACTAGACTTCTCTATCTTAACACACAGGCATAAAATGTAATTTGGGCAATGCCTGTAGTTTATTTCAGTGTAGTGTTTGATAAACGTGCACCCTGCAAGCTTTACCCAGGTGGGTTGACTGTGGCTGGATGTCACTCCCCTTCTCAGCTGGACAGGGGAGAGAAAGTATAACAAAGGTTCATGAGTTGAGATGAGGACCAGAAGAGATAAGTCACCAAATACCTAAGGGCAAAACAGACTCAAATTGGGGATGTTAATTGAATTTATTACTAACAAAATCAGAGCAGGATAATGAGAAGTAAAGTAAATCTTAAAAACACCTTCCCCCTACCCCTCCCTCCTTCCCAAGTTCTACCTCTTCCCCCTCCAGTGGCTCAGGGAGACAGGGAATGAGAGTTACAGTCCGTTCATCACAGGTTGTTTCTGCCACTGCTCAGGGAGAGGAGTCCTTCCCCTGCTCTAGCATGGTGTCCCTGCCATGGGAGACAGTTCTCCATGAACTTCTCCACAGGTTGCAGGGGAATCTCAGCTCTGGCATCTGGAGCACCTCCTCCCCCTCCTTCTCCACTGACCTTGGTGTCTGCAGAGTTGTTCACATGTTCTCACTCTGCTCTTCTCTGGCTGCAATTACATCTAGGAAATAATATTTTTTTCCTTCCTAAATGTTATCCCAGAGGTGTTACTGTCATTTCTGATGAGCTCACCTTGGCCAGCAGGGGGTTCATCCTGGAGTCACCTGGCATTGGCTCTGCTGGATGTGGGGGAAGCTCCTGGCAGCTTCTTACAGAAGCCACCTCTGTAACCCCTCCGCTACCAAAACCTGGCCATGCAAACACAATGCACCATAATACCGAGACACCATAATACTTAAAAAAATATTTTATTCAGTTCCATGAGGATTGGAGTTCAACTTTTTGTAGAATCAAGCCCAGACCTGTGTTACACGAGGGAGTCCTAAAATATTTACCTTAAAAAGATTTTCCAAACTTGACCTTACATGTGATACTAATGTAAAATAGTCATAAGTAAATATTCTCGTCAGTATGGAAGAGGCTAAAGGAACAAGCAGAGAAAGATGATGGTGGATACATTAGCAACAGGAAGATAAATATAATACAGAAAAGTAAAAAATTGGAAATTTATTTTTTTGTCCTTAAACATGTTTAAGACTGAATTTATTCAAAACAGTGGAACAGATTTCCAAGAGAGATTGTGAAGGCTCTGTCTTTGGAGATACTCAAAACCCAACTAAACACAGCCTTGAGCAACTTGCTGTAGCTGACCCTGCTCTGAGCAGGAGGGTTGGATGAGAAAATCTGCAGAAGGACCTTCCAACTTGAATAATTCTATGCTTTTTAAGCCAGTTTTTTCAACAAATGTGAAGTGCATAGAAAATTATAATGAACAGCAGGATGTCCTGTAAGCTCTTTGGTTCCAAGGACCTTTTATTCTATTTTTCATTCACGTAGGGAATGGAAATTCAGAATACAGGGCACATTGCCCTCAAAGATTCAGCGTATCTAGTTGTCATGTTGTTGCAGGGAAAGACCTCCAAAAAACTAATGCCATTAAAAGGCAAATGGCTGGATGTTTTGCAATACCTGTATCTCAACTTCTCGACTGGCTGGCCATTTACCCTGTAAATGTATAATGTTTCACCTCAACCTTGTTGTTCTTTACCACTCAGGAGCCAGATACCAGCAGATTTTGAGTCATCGGAGTCATTTGAGTAATTTTGTTCTGATGAAGCCATCACCTAAATGTTGTCCCCAGCCACTCTGGTTTCCAATAGGCCACAGACAACCTGGTGTGATCAGAAACAGGGTGACTCCCATGGGTGCAGCTGCCAGGAAGGAAGCTGTGTTTGCAGCTGATATTCACAGCCCTTTCTGCTCCCACAGCCCACAGAGGTGTCCAAGGGCAGGACGCACTTGGAAACTGCAGATACAGTAGGTGTGCTCGCACAACTTTGGAACAACATGGGTTAACTTGCAGGAATGTTTTTCTAACTTGTACCTTTTGAAGAGTTCAGTAGGCAAAGGGTAAAACTATATTGTAACCAATAAGATTTCTGGCCTTGATTAGTGGTTGGATTGTGTCAGTTTTGATACACCAGAGACAGAATACAGCTTGTATATAAGTTTATAGCTCAGTTGTTCAGTCCTGTGAACAAAACTGTTGTGTTCCACCTCTAATTTTACCTGTGATCCACTGTTCCTTTATACTTTTCCCTAGAGTTTTTTTTGGTGTCACTTAGCAGTAGGTATCTCTTTCCTCACAAAGGCAAATGAAGTTGGTGGCTTTTGCTGAGTATCCTCTTAAAATTATACTTGAACTTAGCAGTCATAGTTCTGGAGATACCTGCTCATAATTTCATACTCAGACACTTAGTTATCCCATTGGCTATTACAGTGTTGCCGTCAGGTTCCATAAAAGGAGTTGGTGTGTCTGTCAAGTCATGAAAAACTGGTACAGCTGTAAGTCAGTGAGGCTGATAATCCATCCATCTCATTGATAATGTCCTTGAGAATAAATTGTAAAAACTGGTAAAGAGCCATTTTCAGTCACAGTTCCTTCCTGTTTATCTTGTGTCTTATTTAGATCCTTTTTGAGGTATTGGCAACATCTGTAGCAAACACCAGTGTGCAGACTAACACTCCCAGATTTCTTGAGCTGAAGCTCCTGTTTTGTTAAGCCTGAGGTTATAAGAGGCTAACTGGAGGGTTGTCAGCTTTATGGTGCCTGGTTTAAAGGCCTTTGGGTAGAGATGTGTTTGCTTCTTGATCTACAGTGAAATAGTTACTTTATCATCCAGTTACATGATCCTGTTTTAGTAGCCACTCTTCAACCTTGATGAACCCATCAGCTGGCAATGAAGGGTCATTTTGAGTTGAGTCAAGGTTACTCCACTGTACAGTAAACATACTGAGCCTGATGAAATGATCTTTTCGTATTCTTCCTATGCAGCCACAGTGATGAAGGGGAATTAGAGACTGGGTAGGAAATAAAGTGAAGGGAGGTTGTTTTAATTTCTCCCAGAATAGTCCCCTGTTAATATATTCTCATGAAAATGCTCGAATAGTTTTTCTGTCTTCCAGCTTCTATTTGAAACTCATCTATAAAAAGGAAATACTGCCATCTTATCCAAGGATCTAATGTCTTCCATAACATTCTCTTTTTGTTGTTAATAGTATTGCACATGCACCAATGTTTACCCACAGTCATTGGACTAAAAAGGAAGGAGTAAGAAGGATTACCTAACAGTAGTAAAAGTGACTAACAGTACTTCATGACTGTAGTAGCTGCTGACTTTCATGCATGGTGTATTCGGGACAGTTCCACTGAAAAGGAATCCTTGTAAAAATATGTCCCAAAGCGGAGGAAGTATGAGGGATAAGCAGTCATTCTATTGATAGTTTAATCTGCAGGTCCAAATAACCCTGGAGTCTTAAAAATGAGTGTAACAAAGGAAAAGCTGTCAGAACAAAGGTCTGTTAGACCTCATAATCTGTTTCTGGACACTAATCAGTAGGAAATGCCTAGTGAGAAGTAAAGCTATGGGGAAAATGTAGAGTGATACACACCTCAAAGTGCACTCCTGCTGGCCTTTGTCAGCAGAGGAGGTGGCTGGTTCATTTACAACAATAAATGTAAATCTAAAAAGGCTTAAGCCATTTCAGAAAGGGTGATATCGGCCAGGTCCCATTTGTCTAAGCCAGCCCATCATGTTAAAAGTCAGTCCTAATCAAAATAATGGAAAAGAAAACATGATTTCTTTGATAAGGAATAAAAGAGTAGTAATATAACCACAACCAGTACATGTGGGTTAAGGAAAAATGATCTTGGGAAACACACCAAACTTCATTGCTTGAGTAGGTGAGAAGGTTCAGCACAATTGTGTAGAGGGAGCAGACTTTGGTAACGTGCTTCATACTACACACACCAAGTCTCCCTTAGTCTCCCAATATCATGTTAAATGGCTTAAAAGTTGATGGACTAACAGTTCTAAAGAAATAGATTAACATTGCAGAAATAACCAAACAGTTGGATTGTTTGCAGAGTTGGAACCTCAGTTATGGCCCAACAGTTCCATCATGGTCTAGAAGTCATAATAGTGTTGCCACTGATTTTATTTGTGGCTGTGACAAAGTTGTTGGAATGAGCACATGAGGAAAAGACAATAATGCAGAACCATCACACAGGGTGGATTACTTCATAAATTGAACAATTTAAATAAGTTGTGTCTTAATGTGTCCAAATGCAGAATTATGTGGCTAGGGTTAATGAATGCAAGTAATGTACCTAGAAGATACTCCTGAATCCTGAAAAGCAGAGACTTCAGAGAAGAATAAAGGGATGCAATGACAAGACACCTTAAAAAGAGCCTAGTATACACATGGAGCAAAAAGGGGTAGTGCTGGTTGGGGGTGCTCACAGTGGAGTAGATAGTAGAAATAAGGTGAGTTTTTATCTGCTGGGTCCTGTTTTTTAAAGAGATCAAAAACTGGAGAGGCCATGAAGAAGTATAGAAGGATTCCAAGGCTTGAAAAATCTTTAGCTGCTTAATACCAACAAGAACAAAAAAAATAGACATGAATCATATAGTGCTTTACTTGTAATGGGAATTCACTTCTGTCTAGAGAAAGACATAGCTGAAGTTGATAGCTGGTGTTTAAACAAGATGGATTCTATTAAAAAACTTAGACTTGACTTTCTAAATGGTAAAAGGTGATCAGCCACAAGCAAACCATAAGAGAGAGGATGGGTTCTCCTCCCCTCAATGCCTTCAGCTCCAGATTGGTTGGCTTTCTGGCATTTTTGCCCAAGTCCTTTGGTTCACAAAGGAGTGAGAGAAACTTAATGGCTTACACCACAGAGAGGTTCATATTGGGTCATCTGGCAATTCTCCCCTGCCCTTTAGAAGTGGAAGGAGGTAGAGGTATCTAGAAGAATATAATTTCTTGAAGTCCTATTTTTTAGAATTCTGATGTTTTCTATCTAAGAATAGTTTCAAATAATTTCTTTTGCTCTGTCAAGACATGCCCAGGTCTAGTTGCTGTGTAATAGACTTTGTAATAGATTTTCTTGTCTCATTTGTAGTCTCTGTAGGGATGTTCAGAATTTCTCAAGAATTGTCCAGACAGTAATTTGTGTTTGTAAGTTAAACTAGTGTAATTATCTGTACAAACCTGTGGAGACACTGAATTCTGCAGAGTCCTCTACTGTCTATGCTGCGGTGCTTGCTCTCAGCCAGCAGTGCCTGTTTCTCCCCTCTTTCCATTCTCAGATATTACAGAATTGATATTTCCAAATATTGCCAAGCCTTTTACTGGCAGATTGACAGCCTATTCCTGTTTGTTGTTGCTGACTGGTTTAGGAAGGGGTCTTTCTATGGCCACCACAAGAGTATTGCTCCCAAGTTGCCATCACTAGTCCTTCATTATCTCTTAGTAACTACTTGGTCCTTCACCAGAAATATCCCAGGCTAGATGGTCTCAAGGGTTTCCATGGAAACATCCAGTGAAGAGTGGGCTGTGACCCACAGAAGGAAACTGTTGGCTTCCAGCCCCTAAAAGGGGTCTGAGAAGGAGGTTCTTTACCTCCTCTCACTTGAGGCAAAAATCATGGTGAAAAAACAGTTGCTGGAACCTCCCAACACAGTGCTGGTTATTGCTCTGTGACAGAGGCATGTGGCCATGCACAAAATCTCAGTGGGTGAAGCAGAACCCCTTGAAACTCCCTATGGAAAAATGATGACAAGTCATCTGGAATCAACAGGATGTTTTATCCACAGTATAAATCATTAAATCATATTATGGCCAAGAAACCAACATCATGAAATTAAGCAAAATCACAGGTGCAGTCAGACAAAAAGTACATGAGGTGCTCCAAGGTGTGAAGCAATGTCTTGGAATTCATAGTGGACAGGGGAATGAGAGGTGTATATGATTAATCCTTGTGGGTAGGAGATCACCAGCCTATAAAACTGCCCAGGTCTCACTAGGTATATGAGGCACCAAGGGGCAAGTGCTTTATAGCCTTGCATTCTTCTCCAAAGGCATGGGTCATGGAATCACAGAATAGTTTGCGTTGGAAGGGTCCTTAAGAGTCATCTAGTTCCAACCCCACTACTGTGGGCAGGGACACCTTCTACTAGACCAGGTTGTTTGGCATTATTGGTGGCAGGCTGCACACAAGCAGAGGCTTCCCTGTTCTACATCCTTCTCTGTTAGTTATCTGCCTCAGTAAAGACAGGATAAAATCAGCACAGGACTCCAGGACAGTCACCTGCTGTATCCCCTTCTGCAACTAGAAGTCCTGAGTTTGCTGCAGGACCTGCTCCCACCTGGCGGTATCCTCATCACAGAGCTCAAGCACCAGCTACGGCTGCAGCTTGGTTTGCTGCCCATCACTGTCCCTTGGGAGGCTGTGGAAGGGCTTTGACCCATCCATCTGCACTTTTCCAGTCACTGCTGGTCTTCAGGATGCTTCCTGAGAGACCTGAAGAGAGAACTGGCTTGGTGTTGGCAAGAAGCTTCTTACAGTTTCTGAGAAACAAGGCTTGGAAACATGACCTGGGCTGGAAAGAGGGCCAGGCTGCCACAGTGCCTGGGTTTTGGGAGTAGCACCTGGCCTGATGTCTGTCAGAACAAACGGCTGGGCCGCTGAGACAGGCACATTACAGCCCACACTAACACATGAGCACAAAGCCACCAACTTCAGCCCCTGGAGCTTAGGGGCAAGAGTGCCATACCGCCTCATCTCCAAATCTAGGACAAATTTAAATAACCCAAGTTGTGATGCTTGCTGAACTGCTCATGGATACAAGCAGCCAAAATGCTTGGGAGCCAAAGGCCTGAGTGCAAAGGAAGATAAATGAAGCCGTAAAAAATACTTTGTTTTGACAAGAAAACTTGTTGCAATGAATGAAGTAATGGAACTAAGATTGATGTGAACAATCGTGTATTAGTACACAGAATTCTTTTGTAGAAATTGCCATTAAAAATGCATATTAAATAAACCAAAGGTCTTTCAGAGAAGGTTTTCATGGCATTATAAACCATAATTTTCTCAAGTCTCAACATAGACATTGCTGGGATCTGTGTAATGCTGGAAAATAACATATCAGAGGAAAATCTGTGAAAGAAGTATGGCAACATGTTCATTTAGAGAAATTTCATCATGAAAAGGCTGGGATATTGAATAACAAAGGAGTGGGAAAGGCTAAACAATGAAATATGATCTAAGAATCTTTATTTGTTGCTTGTGTCTGAAAAATGTATTTGGATTTAGATCTTCTAATGGTCCCTACTTAAAAAAAAAGGGTATTTTAAAAATGTGTTCAGATATACCAGGCTGACAACTGACTTACTTGCTTTTTATTCAGATATTATGATGTATCTTAGGGAACTGTGTCCAACGTAAATAACCTTCTGGTTGTTGGGACCCAGAAGAGGAATGCAAAGCTCTTTTGTTTGCTCTACCTGTGCTGTGCTACACAAGATAGTTGTAGAGAAAGATCAGAAGAGGGTCCAGATATTCACAGGCTTTGCCTTTTCTCTTTCAGTTATACAAAGGCGATAGGTTTGAACTGACCTAATAGGTTTAAATCAGTGAAAATGTTGTAAGGCCATTATGAAATCTCTACAGCTCTAGGACAACCTCTCTAATTAAAAATACTAGCAATGTGCAGGGTAGTGTCACTTACTTTGAAGCTGCCTGACATTTTGCATTATACAGGTTTTTAGCTGCTCGTATAACTTTGCCAGCTTTCACAAGTTTGAAACTTTCCCTAAGGGGTATTGGCCTCAAACTGAATTTTTTTGGAAGATTCCAGACACAGTTTTTTCAGCTGCCTCAGATCAAAATGCAGATTATTTGCCCTTGTAGAAAAGAAAAGAAAAGAAAAGAAAAGAAAAGAAAAGAAAAGAAAAGAAAAGAAAAGAAAAGAAAAGGAAAAAGAAGAAAAAAGAGAAAAGAGAAAAAGTTGGTTTTTTTTTAATTGAAAAGCTAAATATATAAAAAAAGATTAAAACAGATCTTACATTTAAACAGCAGGGTGGTCCTTGTGTTGGGCAGTAGTCCATTGCATCCTGTGGAGAACTGGTAAGTTATTTGTCTGCATTAAAATCTTGGAAATATCTTGGTTTACAAGTACTCAGTAGACTTCTTAATAGTTAGTTGTTAAAGGAAGAGTTTCATAGGCAATTTTATTTCTAATGCTTCCTTATTAAGTGCTGTGCAAGCTTAAAGGGATTTTTAATTGAGTAGGAAAGTTAATTATTTATTCTACAATTTTAAATAATATCCTCTTAGTTTAAACTCTCATTCATGAGGGAGGACATGAAAAAAAAAGTCCATGATTTACTCTATAATTCTGTAAGTTCACATTTCAGTTGCCTCGTTTGTCCATGAATCAAAGATAGGGCCTCCAGAGTTGTTGATGGGTACATGTAATAAAGGTAAAAGGAGTAGTAAATGTTCAATCTGATAACATTGTTGGAAGTCAGCACCGATGGACCTTGAAAAACAAAGGGTAGAGAAGATTCAAAGCACTAAAAGGTATTTCTATTTTCTTGGCTAATGGAGTTGCAGATGGCCCTGAGGGTTATCTGCCTCATAAGCATTGTGTTTTGAAATAGGACTGTGCCAGCCCCTCCTTGTTTCTCTGGGAGGACATTAAAAAACAACCCATTACACTGAGGAACCAACCTTATTTGGGGGAGAATTTAGTAGGACAACACTGATTTTTAGGGTTGTATTTGTCAGTTCAAAGCTCTGTTATTTGGTCTCTTTCCAACAAAACTCTTGTGTAGCTACCTTAACTGTCCTGAGTGAGCCACAAGGATGCTTTGAAACCAACCCATAGGTGAAAGTTCCTATGTTAAACTGAAAGCTGAGTTCCCCTGGTACTGTATAAGCCAACCTCTTTTCTAATCTTTACGTACAAGTAAATGTGATACAGGATTGGACTCATGGGACTTGAATTAAGAATGGAGCAAATGTAGGAAACAAAGCAAATTAAATTTAAATTTCTAAAACTGAAGGATTCTCTGAAGAAGGCCCTCATCTCTCCCTGTCCTCACCTGACTTGTGGTGTGGAGTCTGTACTCAAATGGATGGGAGCTGGTGATCTGCTCCTACCTGGAACAGCTTTTCAGTGGTCCATGAGCTGCCAGGTTGCACTGGTATGTACCCAGAGTCCATTTTCCTGTGACATTATGTGTCAAAACAGACACATTCCCATAAGGCTCAAAATGCTTTCAAAGACAAATGTCAAGTTTTAACTGCAAAAATTAATTCCCGGTGTGAACATATGCTGTGGTGGAATAGCAACAGCGTGAAGTAGCAAGTAATGTAAAGGAAGAATTAAGCTTTCAGGAAAATGGAATTTAAGATCACAGTTTCCAAAACACTTAAAGCACAAGCTCACCTTTACGTGCATAATGGCCCCACTAGTGTTAACAGGACACTGTGTGCCTAAAGACACAGGTACATGGTTTGCAGGGCTGGGCCAGTGTTTGCTGGCTCAGCATTTTTAATACGTGTTAACAGACAACTAGGCAAGAGGCAAGAAGCCAAACCATATGGAGAATGTGAATACTTGTGATTGCAGTGGAAGGACTAATTACACCCCCGTACCTCTTTTTGGTGAGAAGTATGGCTCCATGTTAGATTTATAAAGGATTAAGTTGTATGCAATTACTGCCAAAGCAATAAATGGGGCCCAAATTAAAGAAATAAAAATACTTGTTGTTAAACTTTATGTTATCAACAGCATTTTAGCTGTAGCCCAGGAAAAGTACAAAAAATTATGCTATTTCTGTATGCCCAGTGCTAGTCCCCAAGGTAAAAAAAGCTGCTTTAATGAAAACTTGCAAAAGTTGTGGCTTAATTCTGTTGTGTGGTAGCGAGGATGACGTTGCAAATGAAATATTTTCAGATACAGAATGGATTACATAATCAAATAGATGATTAAGCAAAACCAGGAAGAAAAATGAGTTAGAGAACCTTAAGGCATATTTGTAGGAGAAAACACTTTTCAGATCTTCATTGAAAACTAAATAAACCAAAATAACTAAACATAGAAGGGTGTAATGTTTGGCAGGGGAAGGGGCTTTCCAAATGACATAAGGAATCCAGTCTAGTATGTTGGGTTTCTTTACAAATGCCAACACAGAGGCTCTAAACAAGAGCTGGTGGCCCAATTCATTTGACTCCTTAGGATTGTGTAACACAAGACTTAATTAAGTGAATCTTAATTTTTTTTTTCCCAAATGTACTGAAATACTAAAAAAGTGTACTAGGCTTTAGAAAGCAACTGCTTGAACTGGTGTTTTATAAATGCATATCCTGCAATTTCTTAATGAAATTTTCCTCAACGCAAGTAAATATCATATATATTAACTTCAGCTAAAATATTTCAGCAGTTTTCATCCATTCTTGGGCATGGTTGTTTTACAAAAGTTATTGAAGAATATGTATTTATTTAAATATTTGAGGTAATTCCTTCAACAAGATGTCTGTTCCTTGGCAACAAAATTCTCTTGCTTACTCATTCTTCATTGCATACTGCCCATGTAACGAGACCTGTTTGTTTTGTTTGTGTTTTAATCCTTTCAAGGCAAGAAAGGGGAAGACTTATTTACATACTTGTATCACTTACATACAGTTTTTGACTGTCACAGCTGATATGTTATTCACCATATACCCAAATCTCTGTAAAAACGTTTATTCTACCTGGTTTTAGTCTGGAAAGGTGTGAAACATGCACTTTTACTACGCCAGTGGGATGGACTGGAGATGTATGGAAGATGAGCATGTACAGATGTAGCTTTACACAAACAAAAGCAGCAACACAAAGACAGGGCACTTTAGTAATTTTAGCATTATGGTAAGTGAACATCAGCCATTAATCCAGCTGTGCCAAAAGAATTGTGGCAATGGAAGAATGATCAATGAAGAGTGGTGTCCACAGGGTCTGGGATGTCAGTAAAAGGCAACTGAACATGTCATGGATGCACAAGGGCCTTCGCAGGGCCAGGAGGCTGCAGGGGCTGGGAACCAGCAGTCGGTGCTCTGTGGCTGGGCGGGGGGTGATGGTGTTAAGGAAGGGCTGGTGTTTGAAACTTTATAAATGTTTAGCCCCAGCCTGGCAGCAAGAACTGACCCAGAACAGCAGGGGCAGCCTAGCTGGGACTTTACACTGGCAGGAGCACTGATGGGAAACCAGCCTGGGAACAAGGCTGTGGCAGTAGCTTAAACCTTTCCTGCAGGCTCATCAACATGACTCAGCATGCAAAAACAGCAGGAACTCTCTTTTGCAGTGAGCTAGAAGGAAGCAGTTTTGAAAGTGCTATAAAACAAATGCAATTAAAACATAGCTTAAAAATGATTTTAAATTTTGTATGTACTAGAACAAAATCGGCAAAGATGTTCACGTAAAGTTCATGCTTCATTCCTTCAGAACAAAATCTGAGATTTGGCTGGTAATGGTGTTTCCCAAATACACACTGAAGTCTCAGAAATAATTACTGACACAGCACTTTAACTTTGTACCATTGCACAAGATATCTACTTGTTTGTGTTAAAGCAGCAGGATGTACTCATCATGCTGCCTTCTTAAAATTGAAATAATGCATGGTAGAGCCAAGGTGGTTAAAGGAGCAGTATCTTTTTGGCTTTATAGCTATGATTACAAAACAGTTTTTCCCAAATCCTCTCTTTTGAAACTATACAATGCAACAATTTTTGTTGAGTCTAAGCCTACACATCCTTTTGAGATTATATCTTCCTTGGTGTTCTAAAGCTGTTTCTTCAAAGAATGAACCTCAACAAGCATCATGCAGTAGACACTCTTACCTCTTCATCACAGAATTGCTCTGTTTAGTTTCTGCTCAACCATTCACTGATCTCTCTCTAGTGAGGTAGTGTTGTTTATATGCAAGTATAAGTAATGTAAGTATGTATGTACTTACAGGAAGCTTCAGTATGAAATTCAGATAGTGACTCCCCACATTTTCATGAAACCAGGGCTTTGAAAGCCAATGTTGATGAAATCAAAGAATAAACTCAAACCTGGTAGTAGTTGTTAACTTGCACTAGTCTGGTAGGTTTCTTAGATACCAGAAGTCTTTTGTGAAATACTTTTCGAGGTGATATTCTTTCCTCCCCACAGTGAAGAGGTACCATATTCTGACAGATCATGGGAAGAGGTACAGTTACCTACATGCAGGTGCTGGTGCCACCCTGGGTACCTGCTCTGTCCAGCTACTGCTCCATAATGGGAAAAGTGTGACAGCTGCTGATAGCTTGGCTACCCAGCCCATTTGAAGTGCAACTGCACACCTACCTTCAGGCAGCTAAATCTGACCCATGAAGGGCAAAAAAATAAAAATAAAATCACTCTGAAACAAATAATTGGTAAAGTGAGAGAGCTCACTGTTCATCTGTTACTGTTTTCATCCTGGCCAGGAAAATTCAAATAATTTTCAGCTTCCTTAGTTGTACATGGCATCGCCTTTGCTTGTCATTCAGCTGCATCTCAGCATCACAATTCAGTGACTGCAGAGTGGGTGGTACAGACACACCAGCACATAGTATATTTACACTTACACTGTTCATACCTGGCTCTCCGATGCTGCAGTCATGTGCTTCATGTGTTCATTCAAGTCCCAAAATCGCATTATTCATCCCATTACTCTTTACTCATGCCAGCCAGTCAAAGCTTTCCAGTTAAAGAAAATGTAACATTTTGGTGGCAAAAAAAGAACTCTGCATGTGACCTGCTTCCAGCCCCTAACCCTGGTGTGACAGGACATGCAGCACACTGTTTATATGCATCACAGCTGAGACCTCAGATTGTACCTCTCCATGCCCCTAACATCCCTCCTCCTCTTGGAAAGGATCAGGAACAGACTGGGTCAGACCCTGTTCCACAGGCACCACACCACTCTTGGGCAGCGCTGTGTGGCACAGTGTGCAGGCACAAATAACAGCTGTAGGTCCACCACAAGAAGGAAGCAGAGAACAGTCCAGAGTATGAGAAACTGCCTTGGGAGAAGGCTGCAGCTGCTCCAAGAGCCTTGCCCAGCTTGGAAGTGCCCCTGTGAAAGCAGGCTGATGCACAACTCGGTCAGAAGCACAATTCACTTCCCTGCTGCTATTCTCTCTCTAGTTCCCACCAGTCCCCATGCACCCCATGAGAAAAACAAAGGGAACAAGACACTTCGCTAAAGCATTTCTTAGTGTTACTGATATCAGCTTTAGCAGGTAGGTATGTGTTATCAACTACAGAGGTATCAAGTCACTTTGTAGACCTAAATTAAGTAATGATCTGGGGCTGTTTAGCTGGAAGGATGAACCAGGATGATACTAGTACTTTGCATGTGTTAACTACTGTGGTGGTTTGGAAAGATTATGGCACTTGTATTCTTTAAATTGCAGATCAAGAGATTAAGGCCTAATCTCAAAAATATTGGAATGCCTAAAAATGTCTATGGGTGCTTAACCAGTTTCTCAGAAGCATTTCAGCATGTGTGTTTCATTAGACCCACAGATGCAGTGCACCGAGAAAGAGCTTTCTGGGCTAGATTTCACCCTGGTGGTGCCATCCAAGCATTCTGTGGTGGCTCACTTTCTCTTTTGTGCTCACCCTCATGGCTCCCACACTAGGTAAGGCTTAAATTAACTCTACTTCCTAGAGTTCAGAGTTACAGAAATTAACTTCCAAAGCATGGAACATGCAGTTCTTGAAACAGGCACATTTAAGATTGTGGACTGGTCAAGTACCAAGAGAGTGAGAGAGAACTACAGCTGACTCTTGCTTTTAAAATGGAGAAGGGCTATACAAAAATTAACGTATTTACTCTCAGCACCATGCGAGGTAGACGTACTTTACAAATGGAGAAACCGAGTACAGGAATGTAGACGGAATAAGGGAACACGAAATACAGTGCAAAATCAGGAACAAAACTCAAGCTTTTTCATTGAAGTCCACTTTGATGAGTGAAATGGTGTTTACCTTTAGAAAGCCCTTGAAGATATTGAATACAACCGAAACCAAGCTTTGAAAACAAACACCATACTTTGTATAAAAATAAGGAAAGTAGCATGACTTGCTAAACAGTCTAGTATATAAAATAGCTAGAACTATATATATATTAGTACAAATGAAGAAATGAAATCTAAATGGATTAAAGTATTAGCACCCTACAGTAAGTTTATTACATTGTTTTCTCCTGAGGAGTGTGATTCAGGCTAGCTGAGCAAAAGTGGTTTTCCACCTTTTTTCCTTATCTTATTCAGAATTCCACCACCACTACCCCACCCTCATCCCAAATCATTCCCTTCTACAGGCTGTTCCAGATATTTCATATTTGCTCAACATAATTTTGAAGTAAGTAGTTTATTCCTACTGTATAAAGAGCTCCCAGGTCACCCACACAGAGTTTCATGATGACAATTATGTTTCAAATTAATCACATTCTTTTCATAAATCCATACTAAAATAGGCAAAAAACCAGTACTGCCAGTTCAGATCCAGTTTACTTATAGTTTTTCTTTGGGGGTTTAAGAAAACATGTTGTAATATCAGAAGTGACAACTTTAAGTCAGCCAACATTGCCATCCTAATTACAAAGTGTAATACTGTAGATTCCTGAAATCAGAACCATAGAAACAAAACTAGAAATTTTTTTGCTGTAAACAGCTGTCTAAGCAAAACAAGATGTTGTGCAGAAAAGGTACTAGTTCTCCAAGAAGTATTTGGTTTTTTGCTTTTAATTCTTGTACTGGTTGAACAATCACTGCAGTCTTTTGTTACTCAGAAAAACTGTATGAATTAATGAAAATAAGCAATATTTTATTTCAATACCAGATTTATGGTTTGTGTGTTACACTGGGGCTGGTTTGACTGATATTACAGAGATATGTCTGAAACACAAAATAACATAAATTAGACATGCCATGAGACATGTACAATTAATTTTTACTAAAATGTGGATAATTAAACCCACTTCTACGCCAATTCTTTTACACTTTTAATGGTGATAGTGACTAGTATTTTAGTAAGAGGGTAAAATTCAATAAAATGTACAAGGACAGCCATACAACTCAAAAATACTGTTTGCACAGCTTCCAATTCCACTGTGAAAATACACCCCCTTCAAAATAGAAATAGGCACTTCATCTTTAAAAATGAAGCACTCTTTTGTTCTTCAGTCATCATCAACAGTTGGCTTGATTGTCACTCCTCTTCTGATCTGACCCCAACCAATTAAACTGCAAACAGAAAAACAGTTTATATTACTTTTAATAGTAGGCAGAAATATCCTGGATAAGTCAACATCCTTCTGTTGTTCTTATGCCTTCAGTTCTTACATTTTGCATTTTCTCCACTTGTCTCCCACCCAAAACATCCTATAGGATCTAAGACTGGTTAGTGGAAACACAGAATAGAAAAGGGTGAGGGACAGACGAGATTTGTAACCAGCTAAGGATGTACCCTTGAACAATAAGATGAAAATCTGAAAATGTTATAACTTATGCTGTCCTGGTGGACTGTAAATCTATTTACAACTTGATCTCTTTCCCCTATGCCTGAAGTGCTGCATTACTTTCAAATAGAAATGAAAATGAAAATTCAGACAAGATGAGCAGTAAGAATACAAACAGCTGTAACTCTCAATCAACATGTAACCTGTGATGGTAACTCAACTCTCAGGCAAGTTCTACTATTTATACTCAGTAAAATTAAGGCCTTTTTTATAGGCCACTGTTGCCTCAGAAAAATATGCTTGTAAAAAAATAATTCAGAATATGTCCATTTCCACAGTCAGCAGGCAGTCCATATTATTAATACAACTGTCTTCAAGACCTTTCCAGTTTCTGGGAAGGAGATACACATCTCAATTGCATCTCTAACTTGCTAAGCAGTAGAGCCTGTCTTGGGACACCACCAAAGGAACTGAAGTATACTAACTCAGCATTTCCCACTTTTTTTACCGTAACCATAGGTCATAACTTGTCAATCTTTAAGTTAACTCATCCTTGGAACCACTAGTGTATCCCATTTGCTGTTTAACCTCTTTCTATGCCTCTATATATATGCCTCTCTCTATATATATATACTGTCTATTTTATA
>NW_016690315.1:435589-449496 GCF_001604755.1 Lepidothrix coronata | reverse complement strand
GCTTTGGCTTAGCATTATTAGAACTTTCAACTCCCTCTGCCAAGATTGCCTGCTGTGAGCTCAATTCACAGCATGGCAGTTTTGGCAACAAACCAGGACCCTGAGGTGTTTCCTTGTCTGTTAACTAATATGTACCCACCCAGTCATAATGTTTGTTTAAAAAAAAGAGGCCAGCAATGAAAGGAAGCATTCCACGATAATGGTGCCAATATGTTAGGAGAATCCAGAGGAATTTTTAAAACAGACATGCACTTACCTATTCCAGAAGAAAACCAGATCCATGTATTTTTTTGTTAACAATATAGCAACCAGGTACTCTACCAATTTAGCACCAACTTACCGCCAGTGTTTCTCAACTCTTCGACTCAGGGCAATTTTTTCTCCCACTTCTGTGCATACAGGGTTAGTTAGCACAATCTTCCCCAAATCAGCCTTTACTGCACTGACTCTCCCTCCAGTAGATAAGGATCCTATGTTTACCATTAAAACTTCATTCTTCGATAATTTTTGCACCTGAAGACAGACACACAAAACTCTGAAACATAAGCTTTAGTACTAAAAAAAATACCACAGACAGTCTCGAGCATCTTCTGTTACCTCCTTGCCACAAAAAAAGGTATAGCTGAGAAATACTGTAAATATACACACACACAAACCATGCACAGCACTGTCAGTGCATAAAGATTTATATGCAAAAGGACAAATACATAATGATGTAGTTCTTTGGGTTCTTGGTATGATGTATTCTCTTGGGATTTCTCTATATTTTCTATAAAATATACTGATGATTGCACATACTGTATTAAAAGCACAAACAGTCACAGACATTGCTACAAACTGTGATGTTATACCATTCTTTTAATTAGTTTGTATATTCTCACTTACCTTATGCCTACATACAAAAAAATTATCAAAAATGATTCATTTCACAGGATAAGGCAGCACTGAACCACTTACTGTGGCATGAGGCAGTTTATAGATTTAAATGCTAACTGGGGAAACTATGACCTTTTAGTTGATTTGTGTAAAACGGATCATATAACAGAAGTCTGTGCTGTGCCTCAAGTTCAGTTTCTTTTCAACTGCAGTATTTCAAAAATACTTAGCTTTAAAAAGTTCTTCAGAGAGAAAATCTACAAAAAGCATGTAAGTAGGAAGTAGATCACTTATGTGTATTGCACAAATGAATAGGGTGATAGCAAATAGTAGTATGTTTAGAAGAACATTTAGACACATAAATACTTTATGCTACTTTAAATTACTCTGATATGAATTCCTACTCCTCTGAAAAGCATTCTTGTAATAAAGAAGCAGATTAGTTTAGTGACAAGCTTATATCAAAGGGGAGACAAAACTGCTATACAAGATGAAAGAAATGTATTCAGTAACGAAACTTAGCACAAGCAGCAAAATCAGGAAGAACAAAAGAAGGGGTACAGACCTTTGCAGCTTTCTTGTCTCCTTCAGTGCGCACCCCTAATAGTCGCCTCAGCAAGAAATAGGAAATTTCTAGCTCTGTAAATATTTCTGGCAGTGCCCCAACTGCACCAAGCACTTGGCCTACCATTCGGTCAGCTCGGCACAGAGTTGGGTCAATCTTAGTGCCAACACCTGCAACGCAACAAGGAAAGGCACAAGGAGTAACTGCAAGGTAGCTGTCACTTTTATGTATTAAAATGTTTGAAGGAGATCTAAAAACAGCAAACTGAAAATGTACTGGGAATTCCCTATTACCTGGACAGCATTTTCAGAATGTCAGCAAGACTGTGAGCTCTGTCTAAACAGATGAAGAAATATTCTACCGTTAAAGCCAGTACAACTAACAGTGCAAATCGATCTGCATTGGCCAGTGACATTCAGGAAATTATTTATAGTTTAAATATCCAATTTTCACACCAGCCCTATCTCTCTCTATATGAATTATTTAAAATTGCTCATAGTATCTTTGTTGATTAACTGAAATTCATTGCTGAATGAAATCAAGTGTTTTCAATAAGCATGAAGGAATAAATCTTTTAATAAGATAATATTCTTACCTATAAGACCTCCTGGAGCAGCATATTGTAGATCATTGTGTTCAGCAAAGAGTGACACAATTTTGGAAAAGATTGGTTTGCACATGAGTTTCCCTTCACTGTCCTTGGATACAATACCAGGCCGCACCTCAATTTCCTGGCCCACCTAATTACAAATGTGAAAAAGGGATTAACTGGCTGTTTCACAGGAGCACAAAACTAACTAGTCACAGATAAAACTTACATATCCCCAGATCTATTTTTTATACAAGTCCTTCGCTGTGGGCTACTGTAGAACTCCTAGGATTTCTGTTGCACTGTTAACTGCAAATTGAACAATACTTACAGCCAATGTAACAACTGATTTTCTTTTCAATACAATTTGTAAAATTGCTTTAGGAAAGAATCTTTATCTGCAATAATTCCAACATATAAATTTTAGTTAAATTTTTAAACACTGTATTTAATTTAGAAATATTTCATCTCTGAGAAACATTGAGTTAATTCACTCAATGTAACTGATCAGCATCAATACACTGCAAAACAAAGAAAACACAAGCTGTATAAACATTCGAAGATGCAGTCTGCCCTCCAGCCTAGAAGAGCAACTTTTAAAATTTCCATCTATTGATGGAAAGCAAGCAAAATAAAAAAATTAAAATATACAGAATACTTAGGTGGGGAAGTGAGACCTGTGAGAACCCACACATATTCCTAAGGTACTTGTGAAGTTCTTTTGCTCTTTTCTGCCCTGCAATAATTGATCAAGTAAAAGTGGTAGGACAGGAAAAAAAAATAGCTCCTTCAATTTTGTAAGTGATTAAATCAGTATAGTTATTAGCAACAGGTTAGATTACAATAACAAAAATATATTTAAAAAATTAAAACAAGTGCTTCTTGTTCTGGTATCTTAAAACTTGAAAGTAAAAATGAGGTACAGACAGGAAGGATAAGTGCCACCTGACTGTATTTGAGTTTTAAAAACCAAATTCATTATATAGATTCATTTTGTACTAAGCATGGAAAAACTCTACTCATTATTGTAATTAAAAATCTCCAGTCAAGAAAGAGAAAAGGTTACCTTTAAGACACCCTTTAGAATACTGCCACCAGCTACTCCTCCCTTAAGGTCATCAACTTCACAGCCAGGCTTGTTGACATCGAAAGATCTAATTACTGAAAAGAATAGACCATGACCAGATTTATTTTTAATATCAGATTTTTAAATAGTGTCTTTCTTTAGCAACTCTGATTGCTTCTCTATTCTTATGAAAGTATACAATTGTAATATTCATAAATATGTGTAATGACGAACATTTTATTCCCAATTTTTAGATATACAGTTGATTTTGTTCTCAAAACCATTTAAGCTGCTCATATACATAAATTTTTGTTTGCCTAGCAGAAAGCAACTTAACCATCAGTATCTAAAAAAGAAAGTAATGATCAACTGTATTACAAAACCCCTGCAATATTCACAATGCCAATTGTGAATACCAGAACCTTCATTCAATGTAGTCATAGTGAATACTGTGACCTTGATTTAACGTGGTCAATTTTTAAGCATTCTAAGTATGTTTTGTAGGACTCCTATAGTTTATTTGGAAAAAAAGACAAATTAATTCATTGTAGTGGAACTGAATTTCCTAAGACGCTGGAAAAGAACTGAGACTTTGACAATTATATCCAGGGAATAAGAGACTAACACAAAAAATCTGACCAACCTATCTATAAGATTTTCATGGAAATAATTTAATTATCAAATTCATCAGTTTTTCTGTACTTTTAAAATCAAAATTAAATTCATAACAATGAAAGGAATGTTTTTAAGATATAAATTTCTCATCTCTATTGCATTTTAGTGCTGTCATATGCACAGAATACACACAAAACCAACAGCAATTAAGAGAACAAACAATACAGCTTCCAGAAAGTATGCAAGTTTTAAAATAAGAGTGCCCTAAATACTCTTTTAGAATCCACCTCTTTTTAGGGCACTCAGCAAGATGACATTCTAAGTGTAGACACCTTCAGTCAATGGTTGGCCACAAAGGCCCAGACCTGAGCATTTACATACCAATAAGCCTTGGTTCAGATGTGAAGTCTCGCAAAGGGACTGGGATTTTCTTCACTATGTACTCACAAACTACCTCAATGTTGTATTTCAACTGTGCTGAGATTGGAATTATTGGAGCCCCTTCTGCAACTGTACCTAAAACAAAATCAAGTTCAACATCAAGCTTTAAGAAGAGTATTTACAGCAACACAACCAAACGATTTGTGATTGTTAAAAACACCAGTGAATTTCATGCTGTGTTTTGTGTGTATTTCCCAAAGCAGTATCAAAGCATTTATCCTTCCCTTCAATGTTTTAACTCAAACTAGCCACACCTTTTCAAGGCACTCTGAACACTGTGCAAGATAATTTTCCACTCTAGGGGAAAATTCACTTCCTACATTGTGATCAGAAATATTCTTAAGATTTCCTCAGAGAGATTTGATATCTCAGTGTTTGACACATCTGTACTCATGTTACAGTCAGATTTCATTCTGACAAACTAAGTTTCCTGTCAATTTAATGATCTATGTTTTCCCAGTTTTGCAACGCAAGTATGTATTTTAGAAAAATCCTAATTTTATGAAAGGATGCATTTAGTTTTCCAGGTTTGTTAAATTATTACTAGTTTTAATTATATCTGTGTTTCTTGTGCTAACTTCAGTTCTCAAACTCCGAATTTACACATCAAGCCATCTGACAGAGCTGTTATGAACAGTTTTTGCAAGGAAACAATTATGAATTACAAAAGAAGAAAGAGCCATTGGCTACTTCTGAGGGTGACAATCCAGTTTTGCAGCTTGTCACATACCTCAGCTAATGCAGATAAATGGAAAGCAGTGGAAGTTCCCAGAAAAGATGAAACCCAGAGCACTGAACTTCAGCAGAACTTTACAGAGTAGGATAACACTGCCCAAACTGGATTTACAGAGACAGATGAAAGACCAATCTTTTGTGATTAGATAAAAGAAATTAACACATCTACACCTACAAGGTGCCTCTAGCAAGTATTGCTTCCTTCTTTCCTGTGCTGCACTAAAATTACAGTAAAATCTCTACCAAAGAAACAAGCCAAGAAGAAACCACAAATGCAGTGAAAGCTACTAGATAAGAGCCATTGCTATTGGTTTTACATCAAGAGCTCTGACCAACAGCATTACCACTCTTGTACTTAATCAGTCTGAAATGGGTGAGAAGCACAACTCCAGTGGTCTAGTTTCCATATTAACAGATTATGTACATCAGCATTATCTAAGAGAAGCTTTTCTATAAGCATAGAAAACCCACTGTATCCATGTCTCAACAATGAATTTCAACCACTGACTGGATTTCTGCTCTTGAAAACTTACCTTGTACAAATGCAAGGATCTGCTCATACTGTTCTTTAGCCTGGCTCTCCTTCACCAAATCAATCTTATTCTGTAGAATCAAAATGTGCTTCAGTTTCATGATTTCTATAGCAGCTAGATGTTCTGAGGTCTGAGGTTGAGGGCATGACTCATTACCAGCTGAAAGAAGAGAAGTGACTGCAATATAGAAACTATAAAGATAGAAAAAGCTTCTACAGTTAGGACATCTACTTTCTACTGCATCTTTATAAAAACAAACAAACAAGACAGTTGTCTCTCAGTAAGCTACATGTGAAGCAACCAAGTCAATAAGCACCTATTCTCCCCCATAACTGCTGGTTGTACCATCGGCACAATGTATGACAGGTGAGAGGTTGCCAGAGTGGTTCCCTCGTTCCACTTGCTCCCAGAAGAAACACCCATCTACAGTTTCCAAAGATATTAACAGGCTAACTTGTGTCTACTTGACTTACTCCATCCTTCGGCTCTTCAGACATCTCAGTACTGACTGTAGCATAACAGACAATTCACATTTTAAGAAAAATCTTACAACTTCCTTATCAGTAAAGCCATAAAAATGCCAAGATCCCCAAACTCTGTAATACAATAATTAGATCAACTATGTGAATAGGGTTGCCATCAGTATGGTTTGGATTTCAGCCAGCTTTGGCCTGATGTGCCATAATGGTGGTTAATCTCACTTAAGTTTGGTCTATCACGCTTTCTAGAGCTAAAGAGGCGGAAGAAATGACTAATGTTCTAAAGACATACAAAAATCAGAGCTAAAATTGTCTGAATCAACTTACATCTCCTGTACCTTAATTTTGCCTGTATTCCTCTGGGTTTACTGTTTCTACTGTTGTTTGTGGACTCTCCTGGATAGCAAAGACTACATACATATTTCAAGGAAATTGAACCTACAGAGAAACTCAAAATGTACTTCCAGCTAATCTATCTCCATAAAAAGATATAAATTTTACTGTACTATACTCAAGGTTTCATCTTACCTAACTAATCTTCCCATGGGGCCAGCTACCAGACTAGTTTAAAACAACCCAGTTTGCTAAAGTACATTGTCTTTGTAGCATCACTTTATTTTCTTTAACACATCCCAACTGCATTCACTTAACTGCTCACCACATCCCAACAGATTTTAAAGCCCATATAAAGTTGCTTCATGATACTAAAAACCAGAGCTCTGCTTTTGTGTAGCAATTGTTACCTATCAACAGTAAAGCTGCATCCATTACTGCTGCACCGTTCAACATTGTAGCCATCAAAATATCATGGCCAGGACAATCCACAAAAGAGACATGCCTGTTGTAGGAGAAGGTGAAAAAGAAGTCCAAAAGCCAATTACCAACGGTTCCTCTGACTGATTTATGTGAGTGAATAGGCAGACACAGAAGTTAAAAGCATCCTTAAAACAGACAGATAAACATTTTGAGACAGATGCTGAGAAGCAATACCTTAAAAGTATTTTCAAGGAAGTCCTAAAAGTTAGAACACAAAGACTACTGAATGGCTACTGAATACTTTTTCTGAGTTTTTAAGATTTAATACCATATATCCATATTAGGTACTGCTTTAATATTTCAACAATTTACCTGTAAATTAGACTAGAGTTAAATGCACCAGAATAAAAAAAACAAAACCAACCCAACCTACCACCACCCACCCAAAACCCAACAAACACACCACATGGGATTTCCCTTATCTCTTTTAAAAGACATCTCCCATTCTCCAATTTTAAGAAATCATGCATCTTTAGTTACATGCTTTATAACTGCACTTCACTTCGAAGATTTATCTACAGAGACAATGTTACATTTCCAACCTTACGATTTTATTGTGCAGACCATAATAGTTGATTTGCTATGTTCCTTCCTGAACCTATCCAGTGAAGAATTCTTGTTTCCTAGTAGCATGCCACCAAAAACCAAGGGACTAATTTGCTTCTTTGCTGACAATGTTAAATATCTACTACAAGCAGAAAATCAGTGGGATAAAGAACACAGAGCTTTTAACCTGTAGTTTTGCAATGGCTGCCTGCCTGCCACAGTTCATCTCAGTAAGCACTTCGTGTATTTTATCATAAGCATGAATTAAGAATCTTCTTGTATCACCCAAGGCAGCTTAGACAACACCTTAGATCAGGGGTGCCCCCACCTCAGAATGTGCCATAACAACCCATTTCAGCTCACAGCCCAATCCTGACTGTTCTCAGTTATGCAAAGGGAAGTAAAGACAATTTATTCCAGTCATTTACAGTTGTTACCTGACTAGCTTGAAGTTCCCTTTGGTGCCAGGAATATCTGTAGGGAACTCATCTGGGGTGCTACTTCCACAGGATCGGTAACACTCTGGTCGAGAACAGCTTGGGTCATCCAGCTTGTAAATCTGTGATGTTTTAGAATTGGAAAAAAGTTTAATTCCTCAAGGGTTAGTTACCTGTAAGCTCACATCCACCCTGAAATACATCTGTAATGTGTTTGCTGCAGTAATGACTCACCTTTGCATTAGCATAACCCAGCTTGATTGTGATATTTCTTTCCAGTTCATTTTTAAATCTGACAGTATGAACTCCAGATATAGCTTTGACTACTGTCGACTTTCCATGGGCTACATGACCAATTGTACCTGTGTTTTAAAAGGAAATGTTTGTCAATAAACCATTGTTTAGTTTTGTGCAATGTTCCATTATTATCAACACACAATTACGCCAAATTCTTCACGGCAGGTAAGTCCAGAGCCCCCATCACATGCACATACACGGTTTGTCATCATTTTGGTTTTAAACAAACAAAAAAATTGAGCTCCCAATGGACAGACCTTGCATTTTTATGAAACTCATTTCAATGCTCAATTTCAAGGTAAAATAAACTTTGCTCCCACTCCATTCAACTGTGTTCCTGAAATAAAATGGGTGCTTTTCAAGTCAAAACAGTTTGACATGTCTCTAAAACTACTATGTAACTGTTTCAGTAAGAACCTTTAAGGTGTTGCCATATAGGCACCATCCGCTACTGCAGGAGGACCAAAAAGAGTCACGTTAATGCACCCCTGTTTTTTATAAGTTTGTTTTTACCTATATTAATTGTTGCTTGTCTGCTGATGACTTCTGGTGAAAGAGGCGTCAACTTGGTCACATCCTGTATAAGGGAGATTTTAGAATTTATTCATCTTGTATATAAGTGTTTAGAAAGTATTATGTGTATTTCCTTAAAAAATTATCCAATAGTTCTATTCAGCAAAATCCAAGCAAGCTCCTTGAAATAATTCTAGATATGCATTCCAGTCTTTTATGTGTGTGAAATAAGACAAAAAGCGAACCAAGTCCTGCCTGTAAATCAGCACAGGCTGCAACCCAAAGCCCTGACCGTAAATCGGTATCAGCTGCAGGGTGTTACAGATGGGGTAAACAAAACAAAAAACCTCTAAAGAACCTCCAACAAAAAACCCCAAACCCTTACATACTCCCAAACCTAAATGACACATACCAGGCAAATTCAAGTTAATTTTCAATGGGTTACATGATGAATTGCACTGATGTTTTAAAAACAAAGCTTTGTCAATAAACAGTTGTTTAATTGGTGTAAGGTCCCATTACAGCCAATATATAATTACAACTATCACTTTGGAGTCCATAGGTCCAGAGACTTCATTATTATCATGGATTTTTAATGGCTATTTTTTCCTCAAATACTGTTATTGCAACTTGAGGTACCAGACAGAAGTTCTGCTGTTGTAAATAGTCTGTTGTGTGAACCTACTGGTAGCCACAGTCACAGTAAAAAACTTACAAATACATTCTGTGTAGATAAAGAGATAACTCTGGATGAGTTGGTTTGGGTTTTTTTAAAGCTGTTTGTCCAAATAATGGACAAGTGTTGAAATCCACTGAACTGTTGCTCTGTACTACTTTTGAAATTGTTAACAGCTACTTTCCATCCTGCATTGAATTCTTATGGATGAGGTGCTCAGTTCAAAGAACAATTCAGGATGGCAAAAGAGTCCTCAGTGCACGACAAGACATAAATATTTTGCTAAGATACAAATAACACGGACACTAAATCACATATTGTTCACACTGTTACATGCATAATGATCAAATAAACACATCTGTGCAACAATGTAAGCTCACTCCTTTTGTTCTCAAGTTTTACACGAATAAAATGTTCACGTTCAATACAAACCAAGTCTTGAACGCTTAAGACACAATTAAATGTGTATTTGTTGTATACCGAACTGAAAAGCACTGCCCTGCGATGGGAACGTGACCTGTAGATGGCACCATGTGGCCGGGGGACAAGCATGTCAGCGTGATGCAATTTCTGCCACCAGGAGAACTCTTCCTGTACAATTGTGCATGCAGGGAGAGTTTTTTTGGCAAGACTGGTATAAGGCCACGCTCAGCAATAAGCTGCAGTCAGCTGTAAGCACTCAAGGGCCCAAAAGGGGCAGGTGAGACCGTAAAGGTAATTCCTGCTGACTTCTTAGCTAGTCCTATCCGTGCCTTTTCCGACTGGGAAATGGGATGGTCAACAATGAGAGGAAGCAAAGAAACTTTCTGAGATAACTAACACGCTCACTATAGCACAAAGAGAATTCCCGTGCTCAAACCCGGAGAACATCGAACACTATTACTGTACACACAAATAGTCTGTTCTGGGCGGGCAGCAACAGGATTTTCGAGTAGTTTTGTCAGCACAGAGGTGTAATGAGTGAGGTAGACCAGGAGAGACACTTAACAGGCAAGATCACCGCAGGCTGGACTCGATGATCTCAGAGGTGTTTTCCAATCTAACTGATGCTCTGATTTTTTGAACTGATTTTCTTGGTAGATCTTAATAACCAAGAAAATTTGCTTGGCAAAACAACCAAGGCAGGGTTGGCAGCCAATCCCTTGAGCCTGCTGGGGACACACAGCACCAAATGATGGTTCTACTTCGGAGAGAGAAGAGCCTTTAATACCACAGAACAGGACCGCCCTTAGAAGGGGAAAAGCGCACCCACCAGTGAGACATAAAAGGTCTGCTCACACAAGTGGGACGCCGAGACTCTCACTCGCCTCACCCGGGCGCCCCACACCCACTGCGACCGGCCCGACCTGCTCCCAGCGCCGCCGCTCCGACAGCGCCTGCCGCCCCGGCTCGGCCTCGCCGCTCTGCCCCTCGGCCCAGCCTCGCTGTGCTGCCTCCTCGGCCCAGCCCCAGAGCGCTGTCCCTCGGGCTCCCGCGCCCCCTCAGCGCGGCACGGCCGCGGCGGGGCCGGCAGGCGTCTCGGAACCTCTCGGCCCGCACCCCCCCCCACCCATCCGGAGCGGCCCGGCTGTCCCCGCCGAGCCCCGGCAGCCGCCCCGGCGCCCCGCGGGTCTCACCAGCGTGCCCAGGTCCTGCCGGCTGAGGTGCGGCTGCCCCAGAGTCACTCCCGCCTCGTCCCCCGCCATCTTGGCCCGAGCAGGAAGTGAGGAGTCCCGTGCGGTCGCCTGATCGCCGGCTCCGCTCTGCGCCTCCGCCGCCGCCCCGCAGCCCCCAGCGCCCTCTGGCCCGCAGGGCGGCACCGGCCGGCCCGGGGACGGGCACTGGACTGGGGAAACGACCGCGATCGGTGCTGCGGGGACACGGCCGGAGCCGCCGCGGGGAGGTAGCAGCTCAGGCGCGCCACTGGGCAGCCCTGGGAAAGGTCCCCGCGGCCGCCCTCGCGCCGGATGATGCAACCGGGGCCTGCGGCGGGGGCCTGCGCCGCGTGCGGCGGCGCGCGGGGCGGGGAGCGCGCGTGCGCGAGCGGCGGGTAACGGGGGCGCGCGCTTGGGGGGGACCTGCGGCGCGGCCCCGGGAGCGCGCGCGGCGGGCACGCGCAGCTCGGCCTCGGCCGCCGCCGGGAGCGTGCGGGGACCGACATCCCGGGAGAGCCGCGACAGAGCGCCGGGAGCCTGCGAGGCGGGAGCGCCTGCCGGCATAGCCCGGCTGGGGACCCCGTGCTGGTGCAGCGCGTACGTGAAACAGCACCGTGGGCTCGGGACGGGACCCGGTCCGGGGACAGACGCACCGGAGGCGGAAAGTTCGCCCGGGGTTTGCGGTCTGCTGTGCGTGTACACCGGCAGCGCGGGGTTATTTGAGTGTCGGGTGGGTGCGATGCAGAAAGGCGCGTGGGGGGGGAGCTGAGACACGGTGCTTGTGTGTATGAAATGTGTCGGTGTCTGATCGGCTGATCTGCCTGAACAGTGACATGTCACATCTATGTGTTAGTAATCTCTGCTGCCCATCAGCCTGATAATGTTTTTTGAATTTCAGCCCTTTTTCTTGTTACTCTCTTTTATAGGCTGGGCACTTATTATTTGGGAGACCACTTGGATATGAGACTGTGCCCCAAGATACGAGCAGCCTGAATGTTTTGTATGAAACAGGTAAAAAAATCACACGTGCTGTGTTCAGAGTTGAGTGTGACATAAATGCTTTAAAAACTGAATGAATAAAATCCCCAATGCAGTGATGAGAGCCAGTTTAGAGGTTCAGCGGAGATTAAAGGCCAAATTCCCTACTCTTCCCTGTGGGAAATTGAATTGACTTCTTCATGGGAACTTCTTTAAGGCATAGAAGATGTGGCTAATAGTATTTTCTCTGTGATCAGGGATACAGGTTTCAGTGCCAGTAACCAGTTATGTCAAATATGTGTGCATTGTGCCAACAACAGGAGTTTTGTCTGCTGGAAACATGTTGGTTCTCAGATTTTGCCCGGGCAACTGCTTGTGTGAAAAAAACCCCAGGTTTGGAGCAGACAACCACGTGATTGAAATGCGATGATGGAAATCTGTGTGGAACTGGTGTGCCTGGTTTAACAGTGCTGGTAACCTCCCACTTCTGTAAATACTGCTATTGCCGTCCCTTCCTGGAACAAGAGTTCGGAGTGAGTTCTGCTGGATATATGCAGAGAACACATTGCAGGTGTTCTTGTTCTGCATAAATGATTAGGAACACTTAAGAAGCCTTACAGCATCTGTAATGGTGTTGGCAGTGACAAAATGTATATTTGTCTTGCAACCCAATCATGTTGCACGTTGGTCTGGAATATCAATTTTCATATCTAATCTTTCCTCAGGCCACATTGTGTTTTCAATTTTGTATAAAATATCTCACTTCTGGGAAAAACAAGATACATGAAGTGTAGTGGGAACATGATGCAATACTTGGTTGTAGTTGCCTCGACGTCCAGGCATGTATAATCACTCTTTTATGAAAATGAACTGAAAACACTAGACTCTGTACGTACTTAGCTGTTTAAATTATGCAGTAATGCAGTGCAGTGTAAAATTATGGAAACAGCTTTTGTCACATTTGCATCAGCCTTTAGAAAGGATTTAATCTTTGCCAAACACCCTGTCAGGAATATGAAAAAAATACACAAACTGTTGCTTCTATTTTAACAGTACGATTGCACATTTTACATATTCTGAGGTAGTCTTGTTACTTTAATTCATTTATTTAGAGATATTTGTAATATAAAGAAAACCCAGAAAAGTCTGAAGACTGCAAATGTCTAATTACTGTAGAACAACAGAATGGTTTGGGTTGGAAGGGACCTTAAAGATCATCTAGTTCCAATCCCCCTGCCATGGGCAGGAACAGCTTCCACTAGACCAGGTTGCTCAGAGCCCCATCCAACCTGGTCTTCAACACTGGGGCATCCACAGCTTTTCTGGGCAACCTGTTCCAGTGCCTCACCACCCTCACAGTAAAAAATTTCTTCTTAATATCCAATCTAAACCTACCCTCTTTCAGTTTAAAGCCATTCCCCCTTGTCCTGTCACTACATCCCCTTGTGAAAAGGCCCTTTCCCAGCCTTCTTATGGGCCTCCTTTAGGCGCTGCAAACTGCTATAAGGTTTCCCCAGAGCCTTCTCTTCTTCAGGCTGAACAACCCCAACTAAAGTAGGTAAGAACATTTCTAGGAGTTGATATTATGACAATATATGTCCATTGTACCTATATGTATTAATTAAATAAAGTCTAAAATTATTCAAATTGAATGGTAACTAGTGTATTAATATAACTCAAAAACCTATGCCCAGAATTTTATTCATTGCAATAGTCTCATTTTAGCCAGTGGTAACTACTTAGTAAATGCCTAAATCAGAGGGGTCAGTCCAAATCTCTATGTAAATTAATATTAGCTAAGGTAATGTTGATACCAGTGGTCATTGTCAGAGGCCTAAATTTAATTTTATTTAGGAGACTAGAATTGAGGCATTATTAACATATTTTGATTTTTCATTAGAAGCAAATTGTCCAATGTGAAAGAGAAGGGGACTTTTTTTTGTGCTTTTAAATGTTGAGATGTTTTAAATGTCAAAGCTATTGTGTTTTGGTTTGTTGGTGGGGTTTTTTTTTGGTTTTTGGTTTTTTTTTTTTTTTTTTTTTTTGTGGCTAGGTTTGAGGTCCTCTTCTGTGGCAGTGTGTAGGAGAGATCTGAAGATCATCTTATGCCT
>NW_016690315.1:378912-432834 GCF_001604755.1 Lepidothrix coronata | reverse complement strand
ACACTCATCTCCTTTCACTTTCCTTAATTATACCCTGTGGCTGGTTTGAATCTACACATGTGTTGATTTGCCTTTCAGCAAGCAAAGCAGAACAGATAACCACTGAGCTCACACTGGAGACATCAGACCTTTTTCATTCATCTAGCTGTCAATTTGAGGGATATGTGTAGAAATTAAATATGAGATTTTTGTCTTTCTGAAAAATGTGGTTGGTGTTTGGCAGTGAGGTCAAAAGATGTGTGTCTTGAACAAAGGGCACAATTAATCTCATTTTCTGAGAAGGTGCTAGGAGTATTAACTAAATTAGCAATAAAGATACAGATAATAACAAAAATACAAATGTAAGGGATAGTTCAGCAATCTTAATTTAGATTAAAAATGTTTTTACTGCTATAGTTTAAATATTACTTGTAGCTCCTTACCTTATTATGCTAAAAATTTTATGTCGTAAGTCAAAAAAAGATAGGATTAGATTTTTTATTACTAAGAAATACTTAACCTGCTATTTTTGTGTATAAAATACATCATGATTTCCTTGATAAGTATCTGCAATGAGAAAATCAGTCTTTATTAGTATGTTTTTCTTACATTTGAAAAAATTAATCATTTTCTAAGCCACAAATATTATATATGTGTATATATATAAAAGAGTGTTTTAACTCGGGATAGTGCAGTCCTGTCCACTTAGAGGACAGTGGCAAATCCACAGTTTTCAACGCTACCACCATTTAACTTTTAGGTATTAGTGCTACAAGTTTTCCCAGTTAAACACAATTCTCATTTACAAGGATGTATCAAATATTTTACACTGAGGCCCCTGTTCTGGTATCAGTAAATGTAATTGGAAGAGCATTGAGCTGAACTGGCTCTGTGTCTGGGAGCAGGTTTTTCTGTGCAGGTGTAGTGATGCAATAACCTTTTAGCCAGATGGTTTAAGCTGTCTTGGTGTCTGTGAAGCGCAGTTACAGCGTCTGCATAATGAACTAATTCAAGGGGAAGTTCGTGTACCTCTCACTGATGCTAACTCATGAGACAAGCTGGGTTTAGATTCGCTTAGGTGAAGTTAAACTGGTCAAGTAACAACAGCTGATGCGTTTGTCTGGCAGTCTTGAAACGCTTATCAAGCATGTGCTTTCATCAGAATCCTTTTGGTAGTCATCCTAAAGCTTGATCTAGGGGCTGAGCTGGGAAGCATATCTTATTCTCTGATGGCTAGTCTTGTGAAATAGGGAGTTTCTAACATACTGGTCTTCATCTAAATTGAACACGTGAAAACTATACTTCTTAACAGTATTTTAAAACAAAATGGTTTTGATTTTTTTGTGTGTGTGCTTATAGCACATGGGTCATTTCTTCTGTGCAGAAAGGCTAAATGGGGTTATAACATATCTATATGATATATATGTATATATATATAACTTAGACATACCTGTTTTTAGGAACAGAGAGTAACATGAGCTGAGAAACTGAATGTGAAAGCACCACCATATCTGCCTGAGTTACATGTTTCTCAAAAAGAAAATGGAACAAAGCACTCTCTCCAGTACTGTACTCCATTTAGAATGAAGAATAACCATACTGAGCTGAGACACTGAATCCATATTGAGTTTTGGTAGGTCTGGTTGTGCCTAGTTCTGATAATGCTTCTGGTGTAACCATAATGACCTCAGAGACCACTGGTGTTATAAAGTGTCACTGCTGCTGTGAACTGGTGCAGGTGGCTCAGATTGTAAGAGGAGCTCTCATGGTCGGGTGTGTGCTCCTAAGAAATCGAGTGTGGGCAACTTTCAGGAGTAGCCGAGTTTTAATTTCTGGAGTTCTGGCAGAGTGGTTTCTCTGACTGTCAGTGATTCAACTCCCAACTTCTTGCTTCCAAAGTAGTCCAGTGCTTTTGGAATTCTCAAGATGGATTGGGTGAAGTTGTCAGCATGAACATACTGATGTGTTTAAGATAAATTGTTTCCTGAACTTAGAATATTAATTAGAAAGGATTTTAGATAAAATACAGGGAAACAGGATGGGTTTCTTCGTTCCCTACGTTTGCAATTGTTGTAGCAGTGGAAAGTTTTGATATCCATTGATTATTTATCTATCCCATTTTTACATCACTCTTTCTTTTGCTGTTAGTGGGGAATTACGATGCAAAATGGTGGTTTGGACAAGGTTTAATGGTTTTATTGCATTTGTAGTGTAGTGCTCTGCATTCCAAGGCCCAGCCTTCAGCCATGTGTGCAGTTGTGAATGTTTCTTGTGCATGCAAATGCCTGTTGTGTTGTATTTTCACAAATATGCATAACATTTGACTAGGAGAAAAATCTTATTTGTGCAGAAAAGTGTTTTAACAAAACTAGGGTCAAATAGTTCTGCTCTAAGCAGTCTTTGCTCTGCACCTCACCAAATAAAAACGTTTAATGGCTTTAAAATTTGCATTTTAATGCTTGCATTTGATGGATGGAAGGAACGGGATAGATGGAACAGATTAATGGATTTTAAGCTCTATTTCAGTATTTTGTGCAACCAAAGCATGGTTTTGTATGTCTGGTGAAATATTTTGTGGTTTAACTCATAGATAGTAGTGATTTATTATGTGAAAATTTGTTGTGCAGCTGTGTTCACATAAGTGATTTCTCAGGAGATCTATGGGGTAGGTAGAATGAACAAGTACTTCATAATCAATAAACAAAGGAACTTGCTGGTTCTGTCTCAGCATCTCAAATGAGTTAAGGAACAACAGTAAAGGAAAGCAGAAATCTGCCTTTGAGCTGGTGTGCTAGACTTGCTACTGTCAATACTTTGCTAGAACAATACATTTCTGTCCCTAGAAAGTGCATGTAAGCTTTCATATTGCATGAAGACATTTATTTAAAGGGCGCTTTTTAGGAAATGCTGCTTTTGGATAGATTTTAAATCTAAGAGGGCATGAGTCAAGAGCGGGTATTCCATAACTTCCTTCTCGGTAGCCGGTGCATTTAGACTCCATTTCTTCTGCTTGTGACTAGGAGCTGCAGATGCACTGAGGAAAGAAGGTTCTCCTTGTTTAGCAAGAAAAAGCAGTCTGGAACAGGGTTTTCAGACTTTTATTACAGCTGCAGAATAAAGATGAGAAATCAGCGTTCCAAATAAGTGGTTTTACAGTCCCAGCACAGGAGACTCTAATGCATTATGTGCTAAAAGAGGAAGAAATGTCAGGAACAGCTAATAAGGTTAAACGTGCTTCTCTTTTGGCTTTTCAGCAGAGTCTTTACTTCCTGTGCTGCATTGCCCCGATCAGCTCTGTGTGCACAGAACAATGCCCAACGTCAGTGTAGGTTGCCCACCCCCAGTATTGTTTATACATTAGAATTTTTTTGTTCCAGTTTCATACAGACCACTGTAGGCTGCACGTCTGCCTTAGGATTACGTGTGCTGCTGTGATTTGCATGAGTGAAGAAAATCCAAGTGAATTTTGCATTTTTATCGAAAGTATGAAAAAAAAAATTCGTTATGTATTGTCCTCTGGGAAATAAGCTGCAGCATTTGAATAGTGCATAGAATTACATCCAAGATTGCAAGTGTGTGTGTGGGAGGATTGGCATAGCTATGCTTTAGAAAAATTACTTCATTTGAGAGTGTTTTATATTGCTTTTTTTAATATTTGAGCTACTGTGTTGCTATTTGCTTTTGATGGAGGATATTAGCTTTAGAAATGAAGATTTTTACCCGTTGAGCATAATATGCATTTAACTATCTAGTTTCTCAGTTTTTGTACTGTTTTAACCCTCTTCTGTATTTACACTGGCCAATGCATTTTTTTTTAAAGAAAAATTTATCTGCTGATATTGTCTATGACTTCATGCCAAAACAAGGGTATTTGCTCCTTTTATTTAATGCAGAAAGACAAGCACTCCTTTGCTTTTCAGTCGCAGAATTCTGAAGCTTCTTTAGATAGTGTAGGGAGAACTCTTACTGGTTTTGTGTCTACTTAAATAATCCATTAAATGCTGTCTCGGGTTTGGGAGGAAAAATATTTTGATGTTGAAAACTGTAGATTTACTAGGAGTAAAATGAGCAGGGATGTGAGAAGAAGGATTAAGTTACTTAAACCCCCACACTTTTAAAACATTTAGAAATAATAATTTGAGAGTGTGTATGCCTTTGTTACCATTGGTACCATTTGTGGCTGACGTAGAGTTTGAAATATCTTATGGAATAGCCAGTTTTAGGGAGGTGTAAAAATTGGAACCTTTAAAGATGTCCCCTAAATGCAGGTGGTTTTTATTTTTTAATACTTCAGTGATTCCTGCCACCTTATTTTTTGTTAGATTTAAAATTTGAAGGATAGTAGCTTGTATATGATTTATTTCTTTTTGGCTTATGTGAATGTGTCTCTTTTCTCTTTAATCAGAATTAGAAGGACGGTCACAAAAAAATTGGTCACCCAATTACAGACTAGTTGAGGTTATAAGTGACCTCTGGAGGCCGTTGGTCCATTTGCAGGGCCACCTGGAGGGAGTTGCCCAAGACTCTATGCTGGTTGTTTGGGTGGTGTTTGGTTGGTTTTGTAGAGGTTTTTTTGTTGTTTTTGTTTAGAGTATTATTTGTTTCGATCCTTTAAAGGAGCACTGGAGGTGCTCCTCTGGATTTGGTGCATCTACCATCTGTCTCTGCTTAACTTCACTTGCCAACTTTTCCTTTTTGCTTCTTTGAGGGTGGTGAAAGAAGCTTTTTCTTTTAGGGCTATCCTATGTAAAAGTTAATTTCTCTCCTTTTATTTGTGGAATAATGTGATTATCTTTCTCAAGGTAAGGGCAAAGATCCCAGTGTGTGTTTGGAGGTTGCTGGTTCTTCCATGTTGTTCAGGTACACAGTAATGCATGTACTGTTTTGAAGAAATCCCTTCCGTGAGATTGCTGTCTGCATAAGCCTGTGTGATGTTAGATCTCATTGTTTTCAGATTAATCTATGTTGCTTCAGTCACCTGAAAAATATTGCTTCATTTCTGACTCTTTCCCCCCCCCAATATATTGTTGTGTTATTCTGTTCACATTCTCACATTTGCAAAGTCCAACTGTCCCATCACATTTTTAACACCAGTCGTGGAACTGAAGCTGAGCCAAGTCTTAGTGGATCTCCTAAAGAAATGTAACTTACACAGTTGTACTGTCTGAGAATCCTGGTAACCTTTGAAACTTGGCTGATTTCAGACAGAATTGTGAGTTGTTTCAAGTTGCTGTATGTTTTATGAAAATAAATGGCCATTTAAAGGCAAATGATCATTAAATCTCTCAAACAGGAAAGACTGAGGTATGAGCTCAGTTACTATTAAACATCAGAGAACTGGAGATGGGGAGGGGAGAAGTTACAAGTGCTCCAGTGAAAGAAGAAAAAAAAACCTGTTATTAGTGTTAACTTTTTTATTTGCTATCAGAAATCCAATTAGAAAGCAAAATCTTGTAAAGTCAGGCTTTATGCTTCCTGTTCAGTTGGTTGCTTCTTTTTGAGGTGGTAAGTTACTAAAGTAGTTCTGTCCTCATATGCTTTTGTGTAAGAATTGACAACAACTAAGAAGAATATTTGATGGTAATTTTTCTTTCTGGTATTTAATGTTGAGGAATAAGAGACTCACAATATGTAGCTCCAGAGCAGTTTGCATGTTCTCTCTGTCTTCAGTGACATTGAGGGGAATGAGCTGTCCTGGATACTGGTGAGAAAGCGATTGGATTGTCATCTTTGTTCTTTTGCTCCTGCTCTTACTTTCAGGAATCTGAATTTTGTCATGAGGCCATAGTAGTAATGAACACTCCCAGCATTGACTTTATTGTGCACAGACCCCGTCATCAGGCTTCAACAGTGTGGGAGCGGTGCTAATTCCGTGAGGTGTGGCTACAAACACCCACTCACCATTTCAGTTTTGCATAGACAAAGAGTGTCTCCAAAGAGTTCTGTTTTCCAGGATGTGTGCTGATGAATGAAGGAGATGATTATCCATTAATGGAGTCTAATAAAATGCATTCCAGTTAAATGGCAGCAGGCAGAATGTGGTGCTTGAGGAAGTGGGAGTAAGTGGTAACTGCTCTCTGAAGTTGTGAAACAAGGGCCACCCTAGAGTTACTTCTGGGTCCACATACTTGTGTAAAGTTTTATGACCTTGAAAATCTGCAGGTTTTTTAATGTGATGATATTATTCAGCCGTTCGTGTGGGTTACCAGTAGCAAAACATGATTAGCTTTAATTGCAATAGGAAATTCAGAGTCAAATGCACAAGTATCTGAGAGAATGTTGCAGTGTAATTAAAGGTGGGATAAAGTGGAACAAGAGTAGTTGAACCAATTCTACTAGCAAATTAATACCAGACAGGGAAGTTGTTGCTCTTTTTCTTTGTTCCTGCCCAAGTAGGTGTCCTGCTCTCTGCATCAGGTTGGTTCCCGTGTCAAAGCCCCCCAGTGTCAGAAATCAGATCACTGGGAAGCAGAAAGTTCTCTGATCTTGAGGTTTCGTGCATGCTGGGGGGAGCAGGAAGGGGTGGTTGTGTTTGTGTCACATGTCTTTTTCAGGTCTGTCCCTCTCTGCTCTTGGTTTGTTTTCTGTCAGGTTTGAGTTGCATTTGCTTTCTAGAGAAGTCAAATGAGCCCCAGAAGTGGCTCAAAGTAGGCAGCAGGAGCTCAGACCCCAGAATGAGGACAGAGTAGGGGAATGGAATGTGCTGTTGTCCTTTGACTTTGATAAATCATTAGATTGGTTCAAGCTGCCTTGTGCAACTTCACCCTGCCTAAACCCAAGGAAGTTGGGCAAGATTTTGAGAAATTTGTGGATTTTGAATAGTTTTGGTTGGGGTTTTTTTGTTTTGTTTTTTTTGTTTTGTTTTTTTTTTTAATTGAATATTTATCTTCCTTAACTTTAACAGGGTAGGATCCTGGTACTCTTTGTTTTCTTTTTGATTTATTTACAGTTTGATTATAGCTTGCACGTAAGTAATTGTATCTGCAAATGTTCAAATACTTAATGAGCAATTCAGCTTCACTAAACCCAGTATACAGAATATTATTTATTGTGACCTATTCTTGTCAGTGATTCTTATTGTGTTAGTATTTTGCACTTTATAAATCTCATGACCTAATATTAATCACTGTAGTAAGAAATGGGGGGGAACGTGATGGGAGTTTGTTGTTACAGGAGAAGTGAAATACACAATCTTAAATGGTATCTCTGAAAACGTTTGGTTATGTCAAGTGAATTGACATATAGTTTTAAACCTAATAAATTTTTATTTTTTTTTAATTATACCATGTACAGATCTACTGGAGCTTGTTAAGGAAGTTTAGCTTCCTGTCTGAAACCTTTTGATATTCAAGAGTGGGTGTTTTATTGCTCCCCTGAGATAAATTCTTTAGAAAGATTGAGGGGGTAGAGGAAAAAAAACACATGACAACCTTTTCAGTTCGTTATCTGACCATGAATTAACTTGAAGTGAGAAATTGTTTTGGCAGTATTGCATAGTTACTTTTGTTGATTACCCTGTCTGTAAATGAGAATATTTTGCAGGGGGGAAATATTTAAAGTTGATGTTTTGTTTCCTAAGTTGATTTTTCAGCTGGACAGAAAACAAAAAGGATGGTGAAGACTTTTAAGTCTTAATAAAAGCAATCTCAGTTAGGATTTATCTGGTCAGGAAGGGCTTGTAATATGTTATTAGAAATTACAATTTATTTTCATTTTTATTTATTTTTTTTTTCTTCCCCCCCCAGGTGATTCATGGCAGGGGACGTGGAAGGGTTTAGCTCCTCCATCCATGACACCAGTGTCTCTGCAGGATTCAGAGCACTGTATGAGGAGGGATTGCTTCTTGATGTCACACTTGTCATTGAAGACCACCAATTTCAGGCCCATAAAGCTCTGCTTGCCACCCAGAGTGATTACTTCAGGATTATGTTCACAGCTGACATGCGAGAACGAGATCAGGACAAAATCCATTTGAAAGGTCTGACAGCTACAGGCTTCAGTCATGTTCTCCAATTCATGTACTATGGAACTATTGAACTGAGTATGAACACTGTTCATGAAATCCTTCAGGCTGCCATGTATGTCCAGCTTATAGAGGTGGTAAAGTTTTGCTGCTCTTTTCTCTTAGCTAAAATCTGCTTAGAAAACTGTGCAGAAATTATGAGACTTCTGGATGATTTTGGTGTAAACATCGAAGGAGTCAGGGAAAAACTGGATTCCTTTCTGCTAGAGAATTTTGTGCCACTCATGTCCAGACCTGACTTCCTTTCATATCTGAGCTTTGAGAAGCTCATGTCTTACTTGGATAATGATCATCTGAGCAGGTTTCCAGAGATAGAGCTGTATGAAGCTGTTCAGGCCTGGCTGCGCCATGATAGAAGACGCTGGAGGCATACGGACACCATCATTCAGAACATCAGGTTTTGTTTGATGACACCATCCAGTGTTTTTGAGAAGGTTGGTGCATTTGAAAAGCAGTAGGCAGGATTCATCATTTAGCTAGGGCAGCATGCCATTAAATAGGTAAGATTCCCCAACCTATTAGGAGGGACGAAATTATAGCATTTATTTTCTAATAAACCCATAGAAGGCAAACAACTACAAGTATTGTCTTTTGGTTATTAGACAAGAGCACGTACAGTGACTGGAGAACAGGTGGGTTTGTAATACATGTTTATAAGGGGCTTTATATGAAAAAGACATTTTAAAATAAGGTCACTTGTATCTGGTTTGTTTTCAAATGTTCTTACTGTTGTCCGCAAGTTGCTTCTTGCTTTAGAGCTGCACACAGTATGTAGGGTATATGTCATGATAATTGTTATCAATATAATCAAAAAATAGTGACAGTAGATCTTACATGGTTTAAGTACAGGAGGGTTTTTTATTTGCAAATGACAACTAGCATCTGCTCTAAAATCTGCAGCCTTTTTGTTGTTGTATCTTCGGTGGTTGTGCTGTTACACAGCAGTTGGAAGTAAGCCCTGATCCTGCAGAGTTACACACACACTTGTTTCTATACAAGGCACATAATCAATCAAAAATTATTTACAGTATGAAATGTAATGATTTACTTTAAATATCAGAGGAATTTTTGCAATAGTTGATCTAAAGTTCAACTGATCACTGTATGTAGTAAGAGGTTAAAACCAAACTTGCTTTTTCTACTCTTCTGTTGAAGAACAGACAGAAAAGTTGTTTTCTAGTTCTTTAGGCTCTGAACATTTGTCAACAGTAGAGGATTACTTTGTAAGCAGCTCTGTCACAGACCAGTAACAGTGTTCAGTTTAGCAATTACACTGTTAATTTTGTGTGATGAGATACAACTTTAACTTCTGCTAATTCACTGAGAAGTGAAAGGTACAGGAGTTAAGACCTTGTGGGTTTTTTTGTGCTTCTTATAAATTAATTTCCCATATATTTTTACTTTGGTATCTAGTGAACATACAGATAAGGTTGTGTTGGTTTTGGTGGTTTTAAGGGCTACTGGGTCATTCGAGTAGTAATTCTTATATGTATTCCTATTTGAAATTGTCAAAGCTATTAACTACTTCAGACCAGTGGGTTTCTATATTTTGGATTTTTTTCTGTGTGTGTGAATTGAATAGAGGATGTAATAATACATAAAATATATTTATGATATTAGACTATAGACATGAACAAAATAAATACCTATGCATATTTTAGAACAGCGCTGCAATGTTTATATAGGGTTAAAACATTTCCAACTAGTAAGAGCTGAACTCTGCAGGATACTGTGTAGTGTCTTGTTTTTAATAACACTTTTACCTTATTACTACATCATTTAATCCCTTCCACAGTAAAACTGGTAGAATTCACAAAATATGCTTTTAAGGTTAATCTAATAGGGCAAGACTTGTTTGAGTCTGCTTCAACTCTATGAGATTTGCGGATACAAGCTCAAGCATCGAGCTGTCCTCAGTTAAATTTCTGTTAGTCTTCAGTGTTACATGTAGGTATAACTTCTGGAGCTGGTTTTGGCATCAGTGGTGTAAATCCTTCATACAGTGCTTCTCATATTTTGTCTTGACAGCTTCCAAATGGCCCAATAGGTACAACTTCAGGAGAGAAGTCGCTGTAAAAGCTTCATCTGGGAATACCCTTTGTGTTAATTGTATGTGGGAGCTCACTCTTGAAGAGAAAAGGCAACGCAGAAAGCAACGCAGAAAGAATCGTGTCTTGCAGAATATACCACCTAAGGAGTCTTTCTGCTGTGCCTTTTGCAACTGGACGTGCCTGTCTCATATTGGCCTTTTTAGCCACCAGCGCGCTTGTAACAAACGTGGGTAGAGCCTTTCCCAGATCTTCGTTTGCGAAGCCCAGCCATGATGATGTGGGAGCAGAGAGAAGTCAGTGTAGGTTATGGAGTGGGACAACTCAGCACAGGGAAGCACAGCTAATTATGTCATTTTTTGCTGCAGCTAGGAATGCATTTGTGTTTTACCTTGGCTAGAGAGCATTGAGTTATCCAGCATGACAGGTGACAAAGGACAACTGCAGTTGGAGCCAACATCAGAATATAGAACACTTTTTTTTTTAAATAAGAGAGCATGTCTATTCACTGTTCTGGCAGTAACCCAGGGAGAACCTCTTTCTTCTCTGTGTAGAAGGGGGAAGATATTGGTAAAACTGCATTTTTTGGAGATCTACAGACAGAATTCAGCCTTGTCCTGAAGCCAGCACATACTAAACGTCTGCATGAATGTACCAAATACAGTCTGAGGTTGACTCTTCCACTTCAGCAAACTCTGTATTTGCTGTACACTGGCTGGCTTGTCGTATGTACTCTTACGTAATCTTTGTGATACACATTTCTCAGATGCCTGTCATTGTAGTATATAAATAGCTTATATGACTTAACTTTGCAAGTCATGGTAAGGATACTTTTGGCCTCTTAAACCATTATGTTTCGTACATCATTTTTTGGGGGAAGATGTACAGTGTGGGTGGGATGGCTTGTCCTTTCAGAAATGAAATGAGTGACTCTAGGTTAATACCTTGAGGCTGATGTGCATTTAGAGTGCACAAGTGAAGGTACAGCCCCTGTGCTTACTGCAGACTGGAAGAACGGATACTGAGGTATGAATAGATACTGCTTTCGTTCCTCAGCTCTTAAAATACATGCTGATGTACAAGGGAAAATGGGAAGATAAATGAATTAAGGATTTGGGGAATAGTTAGAAACGAAAAGCAAAGTGTATGGGGAGAAGTACAAGTTTTGCTCTTGACATTGTGTTGACCTTTTGAAACCCGTCCATGGCTCTATAAGTCTTGAGGAAGTTTGGAGATAGAAGTTAGAGGGCATTTCACCTGCATCACTGAGTTAATCTCTGTGTTACTGGAGGCGACTGTGTCATGATTTCCCTTCATGTACTGTTTAAGCTCCATTTAGTTGCTGTGTACTACTCAGATGGGAATGTTGTTTCAAAACTTTAAAATCCAAAGGACTTTTTTATGTCCAGTGTGTAGGGTTTGTTATGAGTAGCCCATGCTGATTTATAAATTGCCAGTATAAATCAGAAACTTAATAATCACTACATTTTACTGTAGAGGTAGGATGAATAGCACATTATTTTTGAGTATCTCTGCCCTGTGCCTAGAAAAGAGTAACTTTTGAGAAGATATCATTGTAATTTTATGTTATTGTGACTTTACCTTTCATAAAAGAATTTAATTTCTTTTTTTGTTTTGCATTTACCTCCATGTCTAGTAATGCATATGTATCTGCTTCTGCAACTTGGTTTACTGAAGCAACTTTGTTTGCTGAAGCTTAGAATAAGAAGTGTTTAGTGGATGAGGTTAGTGGGCCCCTCTTATCTTAAATAGGTTCTGTGCTTGGTATTTTTGTCTCTCAGGGTTATTGCTCAGTTGGATAGGTTTGCTAGCAGTATTTATTTTGTACTGAACTTCTTAATTGTGGAATATAGATTGACTGCATTCTGATTTGAAAAATTAGATTTGAGTTAGACTTCAGCTTGACTTTGATAATTTCATTGGCCAGTTTCTAAAAAGGAACAGCCAAATAATCATTTTGAGAGCATTGTCCTTGCTGCACAGAGGCTGTGTCATCTTATCTTTTTATGGTTAGGCTGAAAAACAGTAAGTGATTTGTAGCACATGCAGAATAGCCCTTCAGAGTCCTATACTGGTACCAGTCAGTTCTCATACTGGCTTACAGTTGTGCTTAAAATATGGCCAGAGATAAGTAGATGTGAAAATAATAAGGATCTGAGTTAGCAGAGTGGATGGATCTTTAGTTTGGATTCAGCTTAATCTTTAGTAAAATAACTTTTTTTTTTGCAAATAAAAGGAAGAATTTGCTCTCTAGAAGTCTGATACAGAGGCCATCATTATTCACTGAAAAGCTGTGGTGCAGCTGTTGTACTCCTGGTAGTTGAGTTTGAGTTGCATCACTTATACGTTCAGAACTGACAGTTTTAGAAAACTTAAACACAATAAGTTATAAGCTCTGAAGTAGTTCTCTGCTTACGTGGCTAGAGATGATAGAGTCACATTATGAGCCACCTAGATTTTTGTTATTGACTGCTTGGGGGGGTGAGTAGAGGGGTGGATGTTTTTAATTATGTTTTAAATTAATTTTGCATCTTTTTTTTAATGGAATGATACATTTGATTTTGTTTATGCTGGCCCCTGTCTGTGTAGCTGAATGTCTGACTGTGAACCACAGTAACTGGTAGATATGCAATGAGATAGTTCTCATTCTCTATCTCTGGAGATCTTGAGGGAGCTCTTACCAGTAGGGCTGTGTCCTGGCAGAACCTCTGTAAGATTTTCTTCAGAAAATTGAAGAGAAAGAATTGGAAAGAATGTAAAAAAAAAAATCACATGAGTAAAACTGGAACACTTGGATTAAATTTCTTTTTTTTTTAAACTTTGAAAATGCTATGAAGCATTTAGTATTTTTGTGAATTTGGAGTTGATGATGGACTCTTTAAGAATGCACATTTGTTTTACTTTGGGGTTCATAATGGTTAGTGCACATTTCCATCTGTTTTGCAGAAACTTGCGAGTGTTCTGCTTGAGTATGTTGGTAATTAGGGGCACATTCCTTCTAGAGCTTCTCCATTTGAACTTATCAGGAGAATTGGTCTGCTTAGATATTTGTTGATCAGCTAAAAGCAGTGATATTTTTCCTCAACAGCCAAGTTTAGGAATGCTCCAGCTACCTTCTCTTACCAGAATTTAGGTGGTCGGTCACTCTTGTTCTGTGGGATTTTTTTTCTGCCTATTGTACGACTTGTTAGTGCTTGTGCATTTTCGTGTTCAACTCTCCAAACTTGTGTTTGTAGAAGCTTCCCCACAAACTTTAGTCAGAGAGGGGTTATAATAACTGGGAGTTGCATTTACTTCTTTATATCTTTTTGGTTTAAAGTAAAAGGTTGAGGCTTTGCTTTGGTGTTAGTGCCTTTGTCAAGATAAGCAGTAGTAAACTTCTGCTACTGATTCCCTGGTCTTGAGATTCTGTCTCTGGAATTAGAGATACTCCTTGTTTCCTTTTGCATGCTCTCATGGGGTGAGATTTGTGCTAAGTGAAGGAGTAGAGTGGTGAGGATATATGAGGCTTATTTTAATTCCAGTCTCTGGCTGGCATTTCGATTTCTAGATCTAACGACAGAGTTGTAAATGTTGAGGGGGAAAGAAAAGCATTTTCCATTTCTGCCAGGCTTTGCTGGCATTCTTCATGTTGTAAGCATGTTGATCCTGATGTCTTCCACAATCATCCAAGAAAACTTGAACTGCATAGAGGTGGAACAAAGATAATTTATATTTTTATTTAATTCCAAAGATGATGGCTCCAGTTTGGGAATGCTCAAAGTAGTCCTACTGTTCTACAATTTGAACGTTCCTTTTAAGGATAAAGTTACCCACCCACTATTCTTTGTTATTTTAACTTCCTTTTTCATTTTTTGTAACCTTTAAGGCTTTCTATATGTTATCATTTTTCTGTGCTGTGGTTCTCCCTGCCAGCATATTTTCTGTAATTTATGTTCACTCTTTTTAGTCAGGCAGGGTATGTGGTTTATTCTAACAAATGCAGCACAAGCAGATCTGTCTTTGTATGACATATTCTTTATTTGCAATAAGAAAATAGATCTTATTCCCACAAGAGTTGGACTTACTGTGGATATCTTATAAGCACTATGCCTGAGTAAACCTTTTTGCTCTGGTAAAAACAATAGAAAGAAGCTGGATGTTGCTGCAAGAATAATATATACATCTCCATGTGGCTGTCCTCTTTTTCCAGACAGAGATAAGTTGAACTTGTCAAAATTAAGTGGGGGAAAGAAAAAGTGTAAATAAAAACACCAAATCACTGTAACTCTTGAGCTATACATTGCTTTACAGTAGTAGGTTAGTGTTCAGGGGTTTTTTTAAATCTGCTGTGTAGAACTATCTCAATGTCTGTGCAAAGTATGCCCAATAATAACAGTTCCAAAGATTTTTTGAAAAGATGCTTATCTGAATATGTTAATTGTTATACAAGGAAGAGAAATTATTAATAGAAAGCTAACAAAATTTTAATAGTACATATTTATGGAACAAGCAACTACTGTATTCACAAGGTATAAAGAACATTAATTTCCAAATTGCTTTCCATATACATCAAAATTCATACCACCCCCTGAGGTAAGGGGTGGTACAGACTTTTGTTCCTTGGGACAGGGAATAGGAGATGAGGTAACAGATACTCAAAAATGTTAGCTTCTGGTGTTACCTTGTGGTCACTTGAAACTTCAGGGTGGCCTCACATTTCTTCAGGGCATTGCTTCTCATTTTGGAGCTGGTGGGAGCTAAAGGCATTTAGACTGTTTGCAAGCAATCCAGTTTCATGTGAAAGAAACTGGAACCTTGGATCAAATCTGATCGAGGATTTGTGGATTTGGCAATATCCAGCAGGTTTTTACTTGTTTGAGAGGTGTGATTCAGAAAGCTGTGTTAGACCAGATTGTACAGGAAGAGGGAAGCCTCTGGAGAGAATCCCACGGTGAGCTGGGGAATGCTTGGAGCTAGATGAGTTAAAACGTTCAGGACAGGGGTGTGTTTTGGAATGGTCTCAGAACCAACCTGAGGAACTTAAGTTGTCTTAGATAGTAGGAAGGGTCCTGAAAAGGTAAATTCTTGTCATCTTCTCCCTCACCCACAACTCCAATAAAACTGAGCAGGGATAGCTCTTCTAACTGAGGTGTCACTTCACGGTGTGCTAATTCAAAGGTTGTAACTCTCACCTGGGAAGTGGGAGTTCAAATCTACCTCCACCATTTGTCAAAGAAATGCACAACCAAAGGATTATAGAAGGAGATGTTTCCCTCTTGTGTTAAAGGCATTTGTTAACACGTGGAGACTCAGAGAGGGGAAACCATAAGGGGTAGCCATCATGATGAGTGGTTGGTGCAAGCACATGTTCTGAAGGAAGGAGGTTGGGTACCTTCCCTTCCCTTCCCCTTCCCTTCCCTGCCCCAATTAAATAGCTCTGTGAGCAGAGCTTAGCATTTGGCAATAACTGCTTAGGCTTGGCTGTGAGATTTCAGAAAAAATAGACCAGAGTAAACCTTGGTAAACACAGAATGGGTGTGTAGAGTATCTTTCAAACTCAGGAAAATAGTGTATTTTTAACTAAGGTGCTTCATGGATAAAGCAGAAGAGTAACAGAGGCTTTTGGGGGGGAAAAGAATAATGATTTTTAGACTCGGGGATTTCAGTTGTGCCTAATTCCAGCATAAATTTTGCATGTGATTATTCTGCTGAAACTGTTAGTCACTGCTGTTAGTCACTAAATTGCCTTCTGGATTTTTGGTAACAATACACTAGTTCAAGCCTTCTTGCACAAATGCTATTGCTCTCAAGAGTGCCTGAATGAAACAAAGTAAAATAATCTAATGATACATAGTCATTTAGATTTTCTGGATTGTTTCTCTTGGTCAGAATTTTAATATCTTTTAAATGTATTCATAGGTAAAAACATCAGAATTTTATCGATACTCCCGGCAGCTGCGACATGAGGTTGACCAAGCCATGAATTACTTTCATAGCGTTCACCAACAGCCTTTGATGGAAATGAAATCGAACAAAATTCGTTCTGCCAAACCCCAGACTGCAGTATTTAGAGGAATGATAGGACACAGTATGGTAAACAGTAAAATTCTTCTCTTGCACAAACCAAGGGTCTGGTGGGAACTAGAGGGTCCTCAAGTACCTTTACGACCAGACTGCCTTGCCATTGTAAATAACTTTGTGTTCTTACTAGGTGGGGAAGAACTGGGGCCAGATGGTGAGTTTCATGCTTCATCCAAAGTGTTTAGATATGACCCAAGACAGAACACTTGGTTACGAATGGCAGACATGTCTGTTCCACGCTCTGAGTTTGCTGTTGGAGTTATTGGGAGGTATGTTTATGCAGTGGCTGGGAGAACCAGGGATGAAACCTTTTACTCCACTGAACGGTACGATATTACTGAAGATAAATGGGAATTTGTGGATCCCTATCCAGTCAATAAGTACGGACATGAGGGGACTGTGCTTGGTAACAAGTTGTATATCACTGGTGGAATTACATCATCTTCAACTTCTAAGCAAGTGTGTGTGTTTGATCCCAGTAAAGAAGGGACAGTAGAGCAGCGAACAAGGAGAACTCAAGTGGTCACTAACTGTTGGGAGAACAAATGCAAAATGAACTATGCAAGATGCTTTCACAAAATGATTTCTTATAATGGTAAGCTTTATGTCTTTGGTGGTGTCTGTGTGATCCTGAGGGCCTCCTTTGAATCTCAAGGATGTCCTTCTACAGAGGTGTATGACCCTGATACGGATCAATGGACTATTTTGGCTTCTATGCCAATTGGTAGGAGCGGTCATGGTGTAGCTGTTTTGGACAAACAGATAATGGTTCTTGGAGGCCTTTGTTACAACGGTCATTACAGTGATTCAATTCTCACCTTTGATCCAGAGGAAAACAAATGGAAAGAAGATGAATATCCAAGGATGCCGTGCAAGCTGGATGGCTTACAAGTCTGCAGCCTGCACTTCCCTGAATATGTTTTGGAGCATGTTAGACGTTGCAGCTAAAACTGAGTGAACAACCCGGTGAAATACAAAAAGCTATACCTAATTTGTTAAAAAAATACAAACCAATTAAATTCCTTCAGAGACATTTTCCTTGTGTGTAAGAACAACTGCTAAATGCTCAAGAGAAACAGGATGTACAGGGGGTGTACTTACCAAGTTTATTAGAAAAGCCAATAGTTAGTCTGACCTTGTAAAAGCTTTGTTGTTTTGGGTTTTTTTTAACATAACTGTAAGTACAAAAAAAATAAATTTTTGAGTGTGCTTGGGTTTTTTTGTAATATTTTATGTCTGTAATATTTTCTCTTTTAATGGCCATTATGCCACTATGCTTTTGAATTAAGTTGAGTTTGACAAAATATTTGTGAAAGGCAGAGAAGAAAGACTTGATTAGCATTTTTTTGAGCATCAAAATAAACCTCATCATCTGTACTAGGGTACAGCCAGATCTAAGATAACAAAACCAAACCCTTTCTGTATTTTATGTTGGTTTTTAGATGCTTTTCCCATTAACTGCAAAGAATTCTTAAATCTACTAGGTGTTTTGGTTTTCCCTTATTTACTTTGGAGAAGAATTTTAACCCCTTTGCATGACCTTTTTCCTGGTTTTGTATAGCGGTACCAGTAAGTCTGCCAAACTGCAAATTACACATTTTCTACTGAATTGAAAACAAAGCATTTTTATATTCAAAACACTGTTTCTATGCTGCCTTCTATTGTCTGCGTTGTGTTTGTTGGTGAGTAAAAAAAGTATATATACATGTGCATACACTGTAAAAACTGTACATAAATGCATCTTTTTATTTGCAGTTACAATATTATATTTTAACTAGTGCACAGGTTCAGCCATATCTGTTGAATTTAAGGTATTCTTTAATAAGCTAAATAATTCAAAGTTCTTAAGTGACCAGAGGCCTCATTTGGTATCAAAGTATCTTATCTTTAGTATATACTGATTGATTCAGTAACTTTAAACTCTTTATATTGTTCCTACATAATGAACTGTTGATTATTTGTTATTTTATAAATTATTTTTTAAAAAGTAAATTCATCTTACCTGAGTTTCTTTTCAGTTTCAATGTGCTGCCCAGTTTTCTTTTTTCATGAAAATGGAAAATATCAATAAGCAAATGCTCAGCACTGCTGTGACCCACAGTTATTTTTGGAACTGGATACTGGACATACACTACAGTTTATTCTCAGTACTTTGCTTGTACTCACATTTCAGTATGAGTACTTGTATTGAAGTGGTGTAATCTTTTCATTATTATTATTTTAATTATTAACTGTTAAGAACTACTGTGTTTTGAAAATGTGGGGTTAGGTGATTGGATGGTTGATGTAATTTCTGTTTCTTTTGTAAAAAAACCTACACAACTATGGCTACTGACCTCAGAGTGCCTGAAATGAGATGTGTGGTCCTAGAGGGCTTGGAATAACTCCATTGAGTTTAACTTACAGGTATAACTGACAGTAGATTGGTAAGAATTATCTACCAAGACATAAATAATAACAGTAATTGCATTTTGATTATCTTTATGGATGTGAAATAAACCGCTTCTAGAACCTAAAGGAGAAGTTGAAGGCTCACAGCTCAGATGCTGAAACAGGCAGCTGCATATTCTGTAAAATCTTATGCTGCTGTGTTTCACTTCAAGCAATAGACTTTACTTTATATGCAGCGATGCAAAACCACTTTATTCAGCATCTTCCAGTCAGAAATCACTGTAGAAAAGGAATGTACAGTACTCAGGGAGTTCAAAAGAATGCACTTAAAAAGGGACCAAAATCACCCTAAATTTTCTATGTTAAAAATAACACCTATTGTCTAAATGAAGTTTGAAATAATAGGAGTTAAAACAACTTGTAAAACTCCTCATATTGTGTTTTGATATTTTTGTAGTAATTATGTTCTGGGTTGAAATGTGAGTATTTGGAGCTATATGGCAAGTCAGCAGATTTTTAATTTTTTTTTTTAATTATTAGAAATGATTTGTTGATCAAGTATTTTCTTTTCATATGTTTTAAAATAAATAGGTAATGCATGCCATCATAGCTATAGTGATAAGCTATTTACATCAGAAGTGACTGGACCAAATACTGATATTCAGCCTTCTGATGCAGGCTAGTTTGCAGTTAAATTTGTCTTTTTTAATAAGAATTCAGTTGACTGAATTAGAAACCTAATTTACTTTCTTGATAGCTTAAGTTAAAGCTGGTGTGGCTTACACTAAAACCTCAGTTTCACTACATCGCCCTGTGCGGGTACAGAGAGACTGACTCCAGTAGGTGCTGGCTCTGTGCTGACTGTACATAGTTCATGGAATATTGAGGCACAAGAGAAAAAAACAAGGAGTTTTAAAATTTTTTTTTCATTATTCTGTTTGTCACCAGCTCATTTCTCAGTAAGTTAATGGGGCAGCAAAAACTAATCCTGCCTGAGAAGGCTTTCATGGGCACCTTCTGTATAGTACAGAGTACTTCACTTTTATCTGGGGCCAGTGTGGGGAATGAACATGATTCTGGATATCTGGTGTTCAGGATTCAAATGTCTTAAAGAGACACGGCCAAGACTTTATTAAAACTAATAGTAAAGATGGGGGTGTCTTAAGTTACGTTCTGGATTTGAGCACTTTCTGAGGTTCTGTGTACAGGGCACCAGCCTCTAAAGTCATTGCTGAGTACACTTGAAGAACCAGATTGTTTTTGGTGCTCTGCTTTTAAGTTTGTATCTATCTTCAGGTACCCAGTTCTGAAAGTTCTTGTTCAGGGTTGTAATAGTAATTGTTCTGTGAATTTTTAATTGAACTGTTGGTTTCAGCTTCCTTGAAAGCTGTGTCTCCATTGAGAAGCTGGCTGCTACTTTTCCAGCATTAGGAATGATTGGAATTTGCTTGGGTTTAGAATGTGTGGGGGTATGTGAGAGTGTTTTGTCAATTTACATTTCTACCGTACTTTTACTGTTTCAGACATTAAATATAAAATGAACTCTACTTTCTCGTTTATGTTGCAATGGAACTTTTGAGGCAGTTATTTTTGTTACTTTATAAATCAGAGGGATTCTTTATTTTAATTGAGTTTGCTTTTGTTATTTAGCACCAGATAATTTAGTGTTTAAATAGAAACAAAACTAAGCTGGGTAATAAGAATTGCCTATTACTATGAAATTGTGAGCATTATGATCAGATTAAGATGAGTTTTAAATAAAACACTTAAATGCCTCTCATTTGTCAAGGAAAAGGTAAGTTTCAGTCTTTGATTATTAAGTTTGGGGAGGTTCTCTTTCTATTCCCACCCCAACCATAACTGGAATACCAGCAAACCTAATGTCACCCACATATTTAAAATTCAATGCATGACCTGCTTTGAAAAGAAAGTGTACTTGCCTCTTGCCTTTTTTTTAAAAAAGTGAACATAGTGAGTCACAATATAGGGTGGTGGATTTTTTTTCACATCTATAGAAAAAAATATATCAGCTTCATTTCTTAGTTTAGCGACCAACTCCAGCAGGAAAGTTTCTTTTCAGATGAAGTAGTGTACAATAAGCACAGTGCTCCTGTAGAGGGACCAGACACTGCCAGTTCCCATTTCACATGCTACTGTGCCTGTTTTTAGGGAACAGGGTTTTTTTAAAGTACTGCATAAGGAAAAAAATCGTTTATTTCCCCCCCACAAAATGTTGGTAGTTTCATAGTGGGAAGTTTTAGGTGGCAAAAAACTTTTGAAGTTTTTTTCCCCGTGAATTTGGCTGGAGGAAGGCAATACTTGGTTTTACAAAGGCCCTGCTGTTTCAGAAAGCACTGCTGGCAAGTGGCAGCATATGAGCTACCTGGCAACCTTCTTTTATGTTACTTCCTTTTGAAAAGTGTGGATGTCCTACTTTCTGCAATATGATAGCAGTCCTGTTAGAATTAGATCCAAGGGTTTGACTTGAATATTTCCCTGGTTTCTGAGGTTTGCAGCCATTTTTTCTTGAGGCCCTCCTGCCTTAGAAACCCAAGTGCTGCATTTCCTTGTGCTGATAAGATGGTAACTGCTTATGTCAGGGATGAAGTGTCACTCAACACTCAGGAAGCAAAGATAAAATTCAGGAGGTACAAATTCAAATTATTTAAAAAAAACCCCACATTGCTTAACTCATGTCCATTCTGTAGCAAAAGAAGGGTAAGCATTACGGGGAGATGCTAACAGTTCTTTAAACTTCAAGCTTGTGTCAGCCTGGATATGATAAAGTCTTTCTAAAAAAGAGTCACATTTGTAGAGGTATTTTGCCTTTTTGATGTATTTTTCCTTAAAAAAAAAAAAGAGTGACTTGGGCCCCAGATTCTTTTAACACTCCAAATGTGTACTTCGCATATGTGAATTAGTTCAGTATAAAGAAAACAGAGAACTGTAAGGTACTTAAAACATAGAAGCACAAGTGTTACTAAGCCTGTGCTTAAGTGTTTATAGGATTTGGGACATCAAAGAAAACACCCCTACTGCTCTTCTCCTGTTTATAAAAATATAGCTGGTGAAGTTACTTGAACAGGCATCTGTCACTCATGGCTGAGCTCACTGAAGGAGAGCAGGAAAGAACATAACTGGAAAGCACGAGTCATCTATTTAAACAGAGTTTGCTGGTGTCCTGTAGCTCACATTCTGAGATTGTTCATGCTTGTTAAACAACTTGAAGCTGCTTGAAATAAATACTAATGACTACTTTTACATCTGTATTCTATTTTTGAAAGTTGGTGAGTAACTTGAAAATTTCCATTTGTATGAGTAAACTTCATAAAACGTAGTTGTATGTGGCAGGAAAACTGATCTGTTTTGACAACAGCTTTCCTGTATGTCCCTCTACTAAATTTTTATTCACTTCCTGAATTTCAATTAATGTTTATATAGTCTTTTAAAAATAGCTTTCAAAAACCAATTTCAAATGTCTTTGGATTAATATTAAGTTGGTAGCTAAGGGAAAATCACTTCTATTTGCAGATAGTAGTTTTTATTTATGGCTCTGGTAGAAAACCTTACTGTAAGTCTAGAAAATGAGGTGTTCTTTAGGACTGAAAGGTTACTTAGGGGGCTTTTATTACCTCAGTGGGACCCACTTAACTTTTATGTCAGTTCTGGAACAGGTGAAGGGAAGAGTGAGCTATGTTTTTATTTTAAATATTTTCCCTATATATTGTTATTTTTGTAGATATTTTTAAAATAAATTATTATATGCTGGAGATTGCAATTCCACTATAATGTCCCATGATTCCAGTGTACAATATCAGATTGTTTGTATTGCAAAGAATGTATTTGATAAGTTAACAGGAAAAGTTATTTTCAAACTGTGCTGTGTTTGTGTCTAGCAATTGGAAATACTTTTCCTATAGAAAATTAAAATTAAATGTATATGACCTCATATCTACATTTGGATTAATTGTCTAATAATTACCCAGGGCTGCTATAAACTTCTCTAAATAATTTAAGAATTGCCTCTTTTTACTGTTTTAAAGCATTTTTTCTTGTCTTTTTTTGGCAGAAAGTATTTTTCCCTTGCTATGGATACAGTATACTAGACTTGCATATGTGCTCTGTTTGGGTTTCAAACTGAAAAAAAATGTATAAAATGTGTATAAAGAAAAGTGTAAATAAAATATTTTTAATCTTTAAACACTCTTGTGTAAACTGTGTAATACTCAAAAGTGTGGTGGGTCTGGATCACTTTCTATAGGACTTTGGAGTTTACTGAGTTAAGCAGCTCTTCAAAATGTGTGTTGCAATGATTCTGTAATGTTGTGTCAAAGTTATCCCATCAAGGAAAGCTGGATGTGGTTCTGTAGACAACACCAAGCTCTTTTCTTCAGCTGTATTTTACAGTCTTCCTAATTTTAATTGCTGTAGCACGTTCGTCTGTTTACTCTGCACTTCAAGCTTGAAATATTGTTTGGAGTTGACTTTATTGTTACATTTGTAACCCGGTGCAATGGCATTTAACCTGGAAGACTGAACACTGGAGGCAGCCCTTGGTGTCAGTCAGCAGCCAGGAGAGACTGTTCCCTGCTCTCACGTACATGGAATTGAGGGCTCTGCGACAGCATGTGTTCATTGCACACTTGGACCTTAAAGTGCCAGAAGTCCAAGTCGTACTGCTTAATGTTTCCTGTAACAGGAAGGGGAAACTTCATTTCAGGATTAAAGTGTCAGATTAGAACAACATTCAATACCAGGGAGGGGGAGTGGGGTGGGAGGGCAGGTAAAACAGGAGGCTGTAATCTTATTTTCTCAAGCAGTCCGATGAAAGCCTTCCTTGTCAGTCCATTGCCACACTTCTTTTCTCTGTCACTGTGTTTTGGCAAGTCTCTCTCAGATCAAAGCCCCTGGTTCAAAAATCTACTGTCAAGAATGTTTGAAAATAACTGTGGTCTCTTTAATTTTTTTCAATATTGAATTCTAAAATAGCATTTTAATTTTATTTTAGAAATTCAAATTACTTTAAACTTTATTCGCATGAAGTAACCTCTGCCCCTCCCCCTTTTTGGTAACTTGGTTTCATCCTACACTGTGACTGTTTAATGGGAGAATGCTGTGGATGAATTTGTGCTGGTCCCAGTGGGAATTTGTCACGGGAGGAAGGGCCTGTTTAATTGTGATGTTGTCCCCATTGTGGGTTCAAAAGGGGACCAAATGCATTAGACTGACACAGTGGAAGAGAAGATGACAGCAATCTTTTCACACTGTGTTATTTACACTTCTTTTTCTTCGCCTTTTTAATTCCCCTTCCCTGTGAACCAGGTTGCATTTTTGGCAATACCTTTCTTCCAAGATGTCACACTGAGTGACTTGACTTACTTGTTATCACCTCTGTAGTTGATAGGCATCTCCAACAAAGTTTCCATTGTTTCACTAAGGGGAGCGCTCGCATTTTAGCTGGTTCATACCAAATTCTTCACTTTTTTTTTTAAATATATGGCCTTATTTTTTAGCAGTAGTTCAGTAATCTGTGTTCACTTGTTTTGTGTGATATGAAGTTAATGTTATTTTGGCAAAGGGTTTTTTCAGTGAATTCTTTTTAGATTCTTTAGTATAATTTATCCACCCTTATTGACTTGAAATTCTTAATTTCAACAGGTTATGTGTTTTGTTATGTGTTGGGATTTTGGGGTTCTAGGTGTGGGAACATGTCAGGGGGTTTTTTTGGTTGGTTGGTTTTGTGGGTTTTGTTTGTTTGGTTTTGGGTTTTTTTGCCTTTTTATTTTGATCACCACAACTGGTCTACTCTGGCCTCCAATCGGGAGGCCTGGAGACACACCATCTATAACGCAGCTGTCTCCTTCGAGAACACACGCAGGATCACTCTCGAGGAAAAAAGGCAACGCAAAAAGAACCGTGTCTTGCAGAATACACCATCTAAGGAGTCTTTCTGCTGTGCCTTTTGCAATCGGATATGTCTGTCACGTATTGACCTCATAAGCCACCAACGTGCCTGTAGCAAATGTGGATAGAGCCTTCCCAAATCTTCGTTCGCGAAGCCCAGCCATGATTTTATGACTCCATTGGCTTCTAACTGTGGAAAGGTGAAGCGTTGCTTTGGGTGTTGCACAGCCTCTGTATCAGTTCTGTACCTTTTGAGTTCCTAACACTTGTGAACACACGATCCCCCACCCAGCCTTTACCCTGTCAAATCTTGCTGATGGTTGAGTGTCATCCTTTAGTTGAAGCGTCTTCTTGTCCAAGGCAACTGTCTTAGCATGTGCAAAAACTTCATTCAAGGGAGAGGATCAGGAATATGTGTTAAGGCACCTTTAATTTCTTGTTTTCATTAACACTTTCCACTTGATTCTGTAGTTACACTGGCAGGTGCTTTAGGCAATGTTTCCAGGTGAAAATAAACCTCATCATAATATCTGTTTAAGCACCCAGTGACTGGTCAGTCATCTATCCATTGGAATGAATGCCAGCATTAAGCATCACATGCTGAGCACAAAGCATTCTAGATTGATGCTATGTGGTACCTAAGGAACTAAAATAAAAAAAAATACTCTTTTTGCCATGTATCTGATGTCTGTCAAATGTATCTCCTGGTGATGTCACCCTTGCTGGCAGTTCTCCTGTATGAAGGATAAATGTTGTTCAATAAGTGGTGCTGAATAAAATATTTGTTTCCTAATGAGATAGATGACTTTAATGGTTAATCCTTTTATTGCACTATTTAATTTTACTAGACAGATATGTCTGTCTTTGGCTTAAACTGGCAGCCTTCTTTCCCACAACCATTTCAGTATGTCCTCAGGCACGTTCTAAACATTGGTTTGTTGGGAGCTTTTTTGTCATGTGGTTCAGCTCATAAGTTTGATTTACACCAACCATGTAATTATCTTCTCTGTGTGAGTGTCTTTGTTTCCTGTGGTGAATTGTGCGTTCTGTGTATCTGTTTGTATGTACTATTGATTAGATTTTCTGACTTTACCATCCCTTCTTTGTCAAAAGAATTGCATAATGCCAACTGAAACTAACTCTTTCCTCCTTGTTTAAGTTCCATAGTCTCAGGGGAAAAATACTAGGGTGGTCAGTGTATTTCTTTCATGTTTACCTTCCCAAATTGCTGAAGTCATACAAAATGTATGGGATCGTGCTTGTGGTGCTGACACTGGTGTTGATATAAGGCATGGCTGAGTGCCTTCCCTTATGTTGGTATAGTGATGCCCTTCATTTTCACTCCTGGAAAGCAGGGAATTGCTGTGCTATCATCTTCCACCTCTCAGAAAGCCCTCTTGGCTAATCTACGCCCAGGAAAGAGCCCTTAGTTGGCTGGAGGATGTTCCTTAGGATTTGCGTCATGTCACACATGCTCTCCATTCTTCCTCTGGCTCTTACAGGCAGTTCTGCAAGGATTTTTTTATCTGACACAGGTGGCAACTTGATACCAAGAGCTTATTTTAACTTATGAAATCCAAAATATCATAGTACAGAAGAAGACATTTTAGAGGGCAAAACCTTTTTTTTTAATATGTATATTTCTTCTCCTCTTAATTTTGAGTTCATTTATTGCAATCAGGAAGTTACTGTCAACTAATAACTTTTCCTCCACTGTTTCTCCTGTCAGATTATCGAAAACACTGAAAAGAATTATGTAGTCAGAAAAAGAAGTGATTAATATAATTAACTGAACTGTAGCTTTTAATTGAAGGACTTTCCATGGTCTTAAAGTTGGGAACTGGTCCAATTAACAATCTTCTTGGAAGTGTTTTAGCTTATTTCTGAAAGAGCTGGATTTTGGCTCAGTACTGTTCTCTGAAAACAAGGGGACTGAGACTGACCTCTACGTAAGTTAAATAAACTAAATACCTCAGCCAAGGAAATCTCCGTACAAAATTGTTAACACCCAGATAATCAACCAGCTGTACTCTGCAGAAGTTAGGAACCTTACAAGTGATCACAGTTTCTTAGTTTGAGTTTTGTCCTAGCTTTGTTGTGCAGAGATTTTTATTTTTCCCATGGTAAAAATTAATTACAAGAATGTATGTTTTGCTAAACTTGTTAAACTGGTTGAGGGAAGCTGTGCTCTCAGGTCTGCTGCCTTGTTCAAAGCAGGGCAGAACACATTAAAATGACTGGAAAGATTAGCAATTTTCCAGTGCCTTAACTTCTGATGATTTATGCATCTGCTGTGAATGGAAATCATCCAGTATCCTCCAGAGATAATGTCTGGAACCAGGCATGCAATTTACCTGCTTCATATTCCCATTCTTCTGTAACAATGGATTGATCCCTCCAGCTTTTCAATTCATGAAATTGCCATCTCTTGATATTCAGTGAAGTTGCTCCTATTTGTAACATCTAGTTTCTGGGCCCGTATAAAACCCTGCATTGTTACACACAGATGGGATTAAGAACCTGTTCCATGACACTTGAGAAATGTGACTTTTTTTTCATCTATATAACAGCCAAAGCAAGCTAAGGCATTGTTTTTAACCTCTGCCAGCACCACACTGTACTAATTGATGAGACCAAAGAGGTAGTTTCAAATGCTGTGCTAGATGGAAGTTGTTAAAAGTAAAGATGGTGTTGGTCTGTGGACCACTACCCTGTGCCCCTTAAGGGACAATGATGCCAACCATAGACCTTCTCTAGAGGGAAGGGGGGCACAAACATAAAAGTCTTCTCTTTACAAGAAGTGGTAGGTGATAACACATGTTAAACATATAAGAGATCACTGGGGGAAACTATCTACATGACAGTTTTCATTAGTGATTGTTGAGAGACCCCTGAAATGTGTCCTAGAATTTCCTAAACGTACTTCAGGATTAAGCACATGTAAGGTTGGGTGTTGCTCCTTTGTGGAAAATGCTTCCAGAATGGAAGCAGTAGTTGAAGGTACCAGACAGGGTGGGTTTTAATGAATATGAGGTAAAGGAATGGAAAGTTGCCAAATCAGCCTGAACAAATGCTGTGGTACCAAAGAGCAAGGAACTGTAGGAGGACTTCCTGGCTAATGAGTGCTCTGCACAGAAACACAGGATTATGTCCCCAAAAGGACGTTTTGCTTCCAGTTTTGCCTCATAGCTCTCATTCTCTCTGAAACAAATATGCCCTCTTCATTTTTGTGATCTTCTGTTGAGCTTGAGAAGAGCAACATGTTGGCTGCATGGACACTGCATGGACCCACTGTAGTGAGTCAGTAAGAGTAAAATGAAGAGGTGACTGGTGAATTGTATGGAAAGGATAATCTAGAAAATGAAAAACATTTAAGGCTTTTCCCCTCAAAAAGGGTTTTACTCGAGATTGAACAAGTAAAGCCTGAAATGAAAATCTGCCTTCTAGAAATAGAGTAATAAATGTTTTCCCTTCCACTCTTCTATTACATCAAATGATGGTGGCAGCACCAATGAAGAAGAAATCTGTGTGACTCTTCATGTGCAGTTTAGCTCTGTCTCTCCTCTTGTGCAGGATCTGCAGCAAACCCCTGCAGAATTTTCTGCTGTTCTTCTGGTCCCCAGGATCCTGTAAGGCTTCAAACCCCAGCCTAATGGCTTAATGGGGAAGCAAATCCAAGAGTTAACCAAAAGTGTAAGTATGGGCTTCACTACCCAAGTACACAAATTCTCAATGCCTTGTACCATGTGAGATGTTGCACAGAAGGTGGTGGTACCTGCTGTGTTCTCCAGCTGCTCTGTGTGTCTGTGTAAGTTCTGTGGACCTCAGTGTAACTCCTCTCGTTCTTACAGTGTGTGTGGATTAAAGCATTAAAATGCAATTTCCTAACAGCAAAAATGAAGACACTAAAACATTTTTGGTAATAGACTGTGATAATCATGGTATGGTATATGTATATATAGTAAGCATATAATACATTGCACTTCTCAGTCAAGGGAGAGCTACATCATGTGCCCTCGTAGAAAGTGAAACATAAAATAAAGCCCTTCAAAAAATGACATCCTAGAAGTCAGTTATAAGTGACAAAAGTAAGCTCAGCATGTCACTGTTGTTTATTAAGGAGGCAGCACAGTAAAAGAGGGAATGTGTACCTTTAATTGGAAATTATTTGACAGACCTAGAAACTGTCATTTAGGTAAATAATGTACTACATTTAATATATATATTTATGAACATGGATTTATAGGCAAATGAGGTAAAGGTTTTCACATCATCTTGCTAGGAAATTAAGGATTACTGTGAAAATAATTTTTAATGTAAAAAAAAATGATGCGCTAAATATGTAAAGACTGGCAACAGATGCAAGACCTTTCACCTTTTAGCCTCAGTTGATTTCCAAGATGTATCCTGCTCAACCAAAATCTGAGCCCAACTTTAAAAGGAGTTGGTCTTTTTTGTGGTGGGTGCTTAAGGGCATCAGAAAGGTGTTTGTGTTCTCTAATACTGGTAGCACCTATCTGTGCTTTAGAAGGCATTGCTACACCAAGTATCTCTGTTGGTGGTATCGACAACTTGTTAACAGAAGAATTATTCACTGGAGATGGAAGGAGTAATTGAAAAATGTGGAATCAGAGCTGTTGATGTCTTCAGTGAGAAGCCAAGGATTTGAATTAGGGAAGGAATGTCTGGCTGTTTAACAGTGGTGATATCAAAAATGAATAAATATGCAGTTGTATAACTCTGGGTTTTTTGCATGATATGTTTCTGTTTTCTACCTGTCCAAGAATATAGAATCTTTATTTGGAAAGCACTTAGTGTATTTTGGATGCTGTCAAAATGTGACAAACCTGGTAAGACAACAGGTGCTGAAATTCAAGTCCTGGTTTACCCCAGATGTGAGTGCAGCAGTTGAAGGTAGGTCATTGGGAAAGCACAAAGAGCTCTGCAATGGCATCTGTCCTTAAAATTTAATTTGCTTTCTGAATGTGTGACTTCAGACCTCGTAGCTGCCAATAGAGCACCTCTGAAAAACGTTGAGAAACGACTCACCTTAAGTATAAAAGGAGAAAGCACAAGGTAAGTTTCACTTCAAATGAAACAGTATTGTTAAATATAAAAATCTGTTAAATCTCTCCTTTTATTTTTCAAGGTAGGAAGTGAATAAAGGAGAAAGGATGAAAGAGTATTCTTATGGCTATGCCAGTTACTCCCCCTTCCCAAAGGCACTGTGAAAGGTCCATCATCACGCTCTCCTATAAAACCAGTTCAATTAGCTGCTTAACAAATTGGTGCTAAAAGTGACAGGAATATGAGAAATGGATCATGTGCTTTGGAGGCCAACCTGGAAAAGCTGTGTACCTGCCATGTCACCTCTGACTGAGCTTTGTGTGGAGCTTTTAGAGTGCCAGGCTCACAGTGTTAGGTGAAGCTGCTTAACTGATGGTTGAGTTTACTGAAGCCCTTGTGGTTATGTATTTTCTATTAACTACATATTTTCAAAAGAACTTGAGAGATCTGCCAAACAGCATTCTTTCAACTTAAAACAGTGCAGACAAAAAGCTGTAGGAGGCAGAATAGCAATTTATTTTATAAAGACATAAAAAATACTAAACAGACTGGCAAAACTGTAGTGGCAAGTCATGGTATTTAGAAAAGTATTTTAGGGAAAAAAATGCATGGAAAAAATGAGTTTTTTTCCATATTAGGTTTTTTGTTTGTTTATTTTAATAGGCAAGAAGTTTTACCAGGAAGGAGAACATCAAAACAAGCCAGCCTTTCAGAATTACAGTATTTTCCAATGATCAGTTTGAGTAGGTAACTGCACTGATATTTAATGGGCAGATGTTACAAACTCACATTTTAACAGTAATGTGCAACAAATCAATTTTTTTCTATCCTTAAAAATCTATGGCAAATAACTGTAATTGCATTGCTAATAAAGGACTGTTCTTATCTCCCTGACCAAAAAATAAACCATAAACAAGCAATCTAATACAACATTATGAAAGCTTATGGCTAAAGCAAAGCAAAGGATTAGAGATCAAGTTTCTTAAATTGTATTTTTGCCTGGGCTGACATAGTTTACGAACTGTGGCATCGCTTTCAAGCTTCTCTGAGCTGCGGCTTTCTAAAGAAAATGTGTCTTTCACGGGTGTTTAGAAAAGCCAATTACCAAAGAGGGAGAAAAATACTGGCATGCAAAATAGAACTGAAATTTGATAGATGTTCTTACATTAGAAACAGCCAAGAGTCAATCATGCCAAAGCTCTTTATTCTGTGGCCTCAGCAGCAGAACCTTCAGCGCCTCTTTAAGCCTGTCTGACAGTGTTTTGGACTGTGCATAATCCATTATGGCATATATTATCCTTGTCCCAGGGAAATTTTGCAGAGACAACCTCCTCCGGCATAAGAGAACAATACACCTACGTGAAAGCTGAGATATTTGTATTGTTCTTCTCTATAAGGGTTTTCACATTCTTTTCAATCAGTCTTTTCAATAATTTTAAAGATTAACTTCCACGTTAAAGGAAAAAATGCACTAACGATGCCAGAGCTAATAAAATTATTTGGATTAAAAAATTTTCCGAAACAACCATTTGTTCTTCAGATATTTATATCCGTGTTACATAATTGTATCAATAATTGCTGTATAGCTACTGAATATGAATTAATAACAAAAATATGTATTTTTATCGTATACACCATTGTATGTACAGAAACAATTAGATTTTTCTTTACTATTCATGTACCAAACTTAAAAAGAGAATGTATTTGAAATATTCTTACATCTGTCCTCTGCAAAACTGGGGAACAGTCAATCCTACCCACAGCCTGGGACTTGAGAATTCACCAGAGCAGGCATTGTTATTCACCTCGATGCCATCACACCTCTTGTGGGCTCTCCTGTCATTTTGAGCTTTGAACATTTTCTTTCTATAACTCCTCAAGAATTAATAAGATGCATCAAGAAATGCGACTGCTTTGCAAACTCCCCAGTCGCTCCTCATGTGCTCAGAAAACTGCCATAAAATGCTGCAAGATTGATTTTCCACAAACAGTTGCCTCACTCTGGCTGCTTATATTCCACAAATATAACTGACTGTGCAAAGCACAGTGCAATGGAGAAAGAGGCCCGTTAGTGTTTTTCACTTGCTGGTCACTTACGTACATTTTAGGTATAACTCTTCCTTGCTAAAGAAGGAATCTTTATAACCAAATCCATGATAAAATATTGTTATTTTCTGTTATCCTGTAGTTTGGGTACTGAAGCTCATCTCATACCATTTGTTCATGATATTTCTGCTATCCCATTAACTTTGCAAGCAGCCTGTTGAGAAGCATTGCCCGGTTCTGCAACATGGTGGTTAAACATCCCCATTAGTATGGAAAATACTTGTTTCTGCTATAGCTGCTTTTATCAGGTCTATAAAGAGACCACAATAAAGAAATGTAGGAATTTTCTTTAAGAGCAAACAACAAAAATTATCATCACAAAGAAAATGTAAGGTTATACAAGGGTGCTTATCTCATCTACCTTTCCACAATGCTGCTCCTGATAAACTGTTTTCTACCATATTCTTCAGGTGCTTTACATTTTGCATGAATATTATTTTAATAACATTTTCCAGAATTAATAAGGTGCTGTTCTGAATATTCTAAAATCAATATTGACTGTTTTAAATTGTTACAGTATTTTTGGGACCAGAAAAAAATCATAAAGAGAAGATCTGTGTTATTTTCCTGGTGTGCCTATGTGTCTCAGTTAGGAGTGTGGGCTTCTCTCCCAGTGCCAAGGAGGAGGAGGTGGTGAATGGTTGGACGCAATGATCTTAAAGGTCTTTTCCAACCTAATGGTTCTATGATAGAGTGCACTTTGAAGTGGAATTCAGCTGCTGTGAACCCTCTGGTGGAGCCATGTCCAGCCCATACTGAGGCAGGAGAGGCTTCTATGAGGTTTCCATCGTTAGGCAGCCTGAATCACCCCTTCACTACAAGGCCTGACAGAACAGCCCCCCAGCAGAACTGGGATGGCAAGTCTATGGCACAGCCTATGGAACCTCTGTTTTCCATACATAACAGTTAATCTAAACAGAGAATACAGACTAATGTTTGTAATTATCTTTGTGTTTTAAGCTTCAAGATAGTTTTTTCACTGCTACCTAAAAATTGACAGTAGTCTGTAAAAGGAAGGCACTTGTTTGCATTGGAATGTGGGGTTATGTGACCGAGATAAGTATGAAGATAAATAAATGTGAGGATAAATACCTTTTAAAATGTTAATAAGCATGTTGCGTGAAGATCCATGTAACTGGTCAGAAAACAATGATACGTGAACATGAAATAAGTCACCTCTGTAGATGGACTTACTATTTTCTTGGTAATGTTTGTTGCCTTGCCATTGAGTGCTGTGGAAATTCATTAAACACAACAAAAGGTGGAAATTCCTGACCAGAAAATCAGAAGAAACAAAGAAGCAGTTTACTAACTGGCCATATGAGAACAGATTTCCCATGATTTAAACCAGAATAGAGTATTGCCTTGGTTTATCTTATCACAGAATCGTCTAGGTTGGAAAAGACCCTTAAGATCATTGTGTCCAACCTTTGGCTGATCACCACCTTGTCAACTGGACCATGGCACTAAGTGCCATGTCCAGTTGTTTCTTGAACACCTCCAGGGTTGGTGACTCCACCACATCCCTGGGCAGTCCATTATCTGATAGGAATTTAGCACTCGTTATTTCTGATCTTCATCTCCCACTGAATAAGAAGTCAGACAGTGTGGGATGTATGCAAGACCCTTCCTCAGAGCAGATGTGAGCAAAAAAACTTGCTTCTGTTGCTCAAGTGAGCTGGGAGATGCTGCAGGGGATGCAGAGACCAAGGAGTGGAAAAATACAGAAAAAAGGGGTACTTGCTTTTATTTTTCTTTTCAATTTAATGAGATTAGAAAGGCACAGAACTCTGTGCATACACTAACCCCATTGTGCTGATTTTGGCTGGGGAAGAGTTAATTTTCTTTGCAGTGGCTGGTATGGGGCTGTGTTTTGGATTTGTGCTGGAAACTGTGTTGATAATACAGAGATGATTTTGTTATTGCTGAGCAGTGCTTAGACAGAGCCAAGGCCTTTCCTGGTTTCCTACTGCCATGCTGGGCAGGAATCTGGGGGTGCATAGGAGGTTGGGAAGAGACACAGCTGGGACAGGTGACCCTAACTGACCAAAGAGATATTCCAGACCATATGACATTGTGCTCAGTATATAAAGGAAGAAGGAAGAAGGGCAGGACATTTGGAGCGATGGTGTTTGTCTTCCCAAGTCACTGTTATGCCTGGTGGGGCCCTGCTGTCCTGGAGGTGGCTGAACACCTGCCTGGCCATGGGAAGCAGTAAATGAATTCCTTGTTTTGCTTTGCTTGTGTGTGCAGCTTTTGCTTTTCCTATTTAACTGTCTTTATCTCAACCCACGACTTTTCTCACTTTTGCCCTTCTGATTACCCTGTTCCTGCTGGTGGGGAGGTGAGCAAGTGGCTGCATGGTGCTTGGTTGCCAGCTGAACTTAAAACATTAGAGTAGTTTGTATACTGAGCATGATGTCATATGGTCTGGAATATCCCTTTGGTCAGTTTAGGTCACCTGTCCTGGCAGTGTCTTCTCCCAAATTCTCATTCACCTCCAACTTTCTAGCCAGCATGACAACGCGAAAAGCAGAAAAGGCCTTGACTTTGTTAATAATACTTGATTTTGTCAACAATAGCAAAAACATCTCTGTATTATCAACACTGTGTTCAGCACAAATCCAAAACACGGACCCATACCAACCATTGCAAAGAAAATTAACTCTTCCCCAGCCAAAACCAACACATCCATCCAAATTATACTGGCAGTGCGACAGAAGGGCAGTGAAGCTGGTGAAGGGTCTGGAGCACAAGTCCTGTGAAGAGCAGCTGAGGGAGCTGGGGGTGTTTAGCCTGGAGAAAAAGAGGCTGAGGGGAGATCTCATCACTCTCTACAACTACTTGAAAGGAGGGTGTAGCCAAGTGAGGGTTGGTCCCTTCTCTCAGGCAACTCATTACAGGAGGAGAGGACATAGTCTTAAGCTGCACCAGGGTGGGTTTAGGTTAGATATTACAATAAAATTTTTCACAGGAAGGTTAATTATACATTAGAATGGGCTGCCCAGGGAGGTGGGGGAGTCGCCGTCCCTGGAGGTGTTTAAGGAAAGACTGGATGTGGCACTGAATGCCATGGATCTGGTTGACAGGATGGTGTTTGGACATAGCCTGGACTCGATGATCTCAGAGGTCTTTTCCAGCCTAATTGATCCCGTGATTCTGTGCTTCTGATTCTGTGATTTCTGAGTATCCGAATCTCCTTCACAAACGCTGCGAGGTAACATCCCGAGCCGTGCCAGCAGGTCTAAAGACTGGTGTGCATGTCCTTTCGGCCCTCGGGCACTTCACCTTTGCCCCACATAAGTCCCCAAGGGACACTCCTGCACGGCAGGTGCCCAAAGTGCCCAAACCGGGACGTTCCCCGTCACACCGGGCGGCGGCAGCACGCGCGCGCCGGGCGGGGCCGCCCCTCCCCGTGACGTCACGCCGCCATGACGTCGCCGCTCCCTCCCCGCCCGCCCGGCGCCGCCATGTTCAAGGTGAGGGAATCAGGGATCGCCCCCGGTCCATCCATCTATCCGTCTATCTATCCCCCGGCCCCGCTCCGCCGGCAGCGCCCGCGGGATCCCGCGAAGGGGCCGCGCCGGGAGCGCTCGGCCCGGGGCGAGGGCGACCCCGGAGCGCGGCCGGAGCGAGACTCGGGGGGGGGGCCCCCGAACCGGCCGCGGGGTTTTGCCTCTTAACCCTTCACAGGCTCTTGGTTCTGCTCTCGCTGCAGCCGCTTAATCGTCCTTTTAACGCTTCAAACCCGCGTGCCCTCCGTGTTGCAAGGGAAGGAACCGCATTGCTTGTTTAAAGTTGCTTCTGGGGCACGGCGGCGCCGAGCTGCCTTACCGCAGAGTCTGGGTTCGTGCGTGCAGAGCACATTCCGTGTTTGCAATTCTTATTTTAAGGTTGCGTCCAGCACCTCGGAGCTGTGTTACCGCAGAGTTTGGGTTCGCGCAGCTGTCGCGTGAAAGTCACTTGAAAGTGACAACTCGGCCGTGAAAAGTGTCCCTTTGGTGCGTGAAGGTTGTCAGTGAAACCTGCGAAAAACACGAGCCGGGACTTTTTGTCTCAAAGGTCTTTGCCTCCGATAAGAGGAGCCCCAGATCCTTTCAGGCCAGAAGCAAGCTGTGTGCTTCAGTCAGGTTGTTGCCACGGCCGCTCGAGAAGCAGGAGGGTTTTTTTCTTAAAAAAAAAAAAAAGGTGATGCTTGATTCTTTGTATTCATTCTCCTAGGTACTATTTTCTGTGTCAAATCTTGATAGTATATATCAATATACTAAATATACTAATGTAACTAAAACACAAGAAGTTCCACCTCTGGGTGAGGAAGAACTTTTTTCCACTGAGGGTGGCAGAGCACTGGAACAGGCTGCCCAGGGAGGTGGTGGAATCTCTCTCTCTGGAGACATCCAAAACCCACCTGGACATGTTCTGTACCACCTGTTCAGGTGACTCTGCCTTGGCAGGGGGGTCGGACTGGGTGATCTCTGGAGGCCCCTTCCAATCCTAACAATTCTGTGATACTGATCTGCTGAGCAGACTACAACTGCTCTGCTCTTGTTGCAGCTTCTTTTTTCTTGTGATAGTTGCTGGAATTGTTTTGTGAGGATTTTATATTGGAATCATTGACAATTCCATAATTGATACTGAATTGTCATTAAAGGGGTTATGTGTGAACCTGTGAGTTTAGGCACTATGCATAATACTATTATTTTTATGCATCGAAGTTAGGCAGATTTAGGTGCTTCAGGCCAACATGATTTTATACCTCTAAGAGCAAAATGGGAAGGTGGCTCTTTGGCCTTGGTATTTGTGCTTCAGGGACAGGAGTGCTCAAGAGTTTGGGGTTTGGTTTTGTGTTTTTATAGTTGGGGTTGGGAAATAGGAGGAAGAACAGAAAAAGAAGAGAAAAATGAAGTGGCTTTGTACATTAGGACAAATATCAGCCTTCTCAGAAGTATGCTCAAGGTTTGTTTTTTTTTTCCTTTCTGTTTTTCCTTTCCCACCTGTTTTGACAAGGTGACAAAAGTCATAAATACATTGAGAATCCACAGACAAGAGGAAGAAAAGAAAAACGTTCTAGTTAATCTTTAGCCCTTTATATGCCTGTTTGAGAACTAATATGGGATTTATGCTTCCCACAGACATTTTTTAGTTAAGAACTTAGAGAAAGACACTAAAGCAAGACAATAGAAAATAAAATATCACAGTCTTTCTCCCCTCCTTCTTTAGGATAGAATTTGCTTATCTTGTGTCTGAAGATAAAGCTGAATTCTTCAGCTAGAGGGAGGAGTAAACTTAGTATCTTCTTTACTTACGGTAACTGCAGAGCATTGTCAAGAGAAAAGAATGTCGGGTTTACTCTTTTGATATCAATGGAGTAAAACAGGCAGGGAAGACACATGTCAGTCAGTCAAAATGCTTTACTAAACCAGTTTAAATGGTTTAGGAATACGTGGTTAGTATAGAATTAAGAAATGAGATCCTGAAGGTAACTTTGGAAACAAAAAGTGCAGCGGTTGATCTTTCATACTCCCAAATAAATATTTTCATGTGTGCGGTACTTCAGCTTCAGTTCCGTCTGTCCCATAGCTCTCTGTAGCTGATGTAGAGGACCATTACAGTATGTCCTGAACAGCACATTTAAGGAGAGATTCAACTTGCACTTTTAGTGATTAATTTCATTTTGTTAAAACACAAAACCAGTGGAAAATGTCTGCATTTCAGTATCTTGATAATATAAATGGTTGACATTTTCGGTCTGAGTAGTTCTATGATCACTGATACCTGTTTGTGAAACCAAGGTGCTTCCATTCTTGTGCTCTGCTGATTGTGTCTTTATATAAAAATCTCAAATATTTAAAACATTTGGATTTACGATTTCTGCTGTTGACAGCACCATTTACACTGTTTGAAAACATATTTCAGAATGAAAATGTATTTAGATTTTTGCCTTTTCAGTGACAGAACAATTGTGCAGTGAAAAAAGGAAAGATTGAGGAAATAATCTCTACAGTTACTAATGGTTAGTAGTGTTCATGTTTTTGTCTTGGCCAATAGAAGTATGTGAAAAGTGTTTAAACAAACACCATGAAAGATTATTCCTGTCTTTTCTTAGCTGTGAAACAGCTCATCCAGTCATTGTGGTGTTTCATTTATAGTGCTGTAGTAATGCATCCATAAATTCAAATAAGGAAAAACTTTTATTTTAAGCAAGTTTTTCCATACCTTTTGACCCAGCAGATCCCTTATGTCTTCCTGAAAAGCAATCCTGTGACCTAGTTCTTGTGTGCTGGTTCTCTACACATAAATGAGAAGGAAGTTTGACAAATGTATAGTCTGAGTTTTAATTTGAGGAGGCTCTTGGCTACATTTAATAAACATTCTATCTGCAAAGCAGTGGAAGAAAGTTAATCTGCAAATGCTTATCTGTGTACAGTAAGATGATGTGGTCTGGATAATTTTAAAGCTATTTTCTAACAGTTCTGCACTGGACAGGAAGTTTCAGAGCAATTGTCCTGTGGCAAGGCCAGTTATCATCATCACAGCATGAAGGATGTATTGGTCTGACCAAGGCTTCAGTGTCACAAGCAGCTAGGTCAGTGTAATGGACCCTTCTACTTCTGAAAAGGTAGAGGGTTTGCTGCCTTCTCCTTTTTCATCCCCTCCTCCCTGGCCACACCGTTCCTCTGGTGCTCGTCAGGCTGTTTTATGGATGGGTTCAAGTTGCTAACCCCGCACAAAGCTCTCCGCTTCTCTTTCAGGACTGACCTTTTCCCAAATTGCCGAGGTGAAATTGCCTCACGGTGGAAGCACCTGGCCAGCAGAGCTAGGGCAAGGTGAGCAGCAGGACTTCTGGAGCCTGTGCCAGAGCAGGGCCAGATGTTTCTAGTTTGGTGTTAGATCCTCTCACCTGTAACCTGATACAGCAAAACACTGGCTGTTGTAACTACACTTTCCCCTGAGCAGTAACAGGAATGTGAGATATTGAAAACTTTCCCGTTTGAACTGCCATTTCTGGAGTTATACTTTGCTGTTAATAAGGATGTCCAGTTGTTGGGAAATGCTCACTGGGCATTCTGGATTGCTACCCAGCTCAGGTTTTCATCTTCTGTTTTTTTTTAAGTTGAAGCAGACTTTCCCATTAAGAAATACAGTTTAGTGTAGGTCCTGAGTGTCAGAAGAATTATATCCACCTTCCTCGTGGTGGTTGTGTTGTGTGACTGGATTGAATCTGAAGTATTCAAAAATAGTGAAGTAATTCATGTTTCTCACAGAAAAGTAGAAGACATTCCTAAAATTCTTAGAAAGCAGTGATTATGCTCTGATATTTTCAGCTGTAGGTCTCAATCTTTTCTTGAATCTAGATGCAAATACTAACTAGAAGTAAAATGCTGAACGAAAAAATTGAAGTGTTATAGGTATTCACAAAGTTGCTTATAATATGAATATATTCTTAGTATTTATACTGAGAAAGTTAATAAAAATTTTGGTTTAAAATGAGAGAAAACAAGATGTTTTTTAGAGATGAAAACTGGTAAGATTAGCATTTATATTTACTGTCTCCTTTAGCCTTAGGCTTCTCCAAATACCATCTGAATAATTTAGGTGTTACCATTTGTGTGCCTGAGATTGTGTACTGCTGACACCCCCTTTCTCCTAATTTCTAAGCTTATTAATATGTCGCTTTCTACCATACATAGGTACTTAAACATTGTCTACATGGATGTGTTCAAACGTTGCCATTTTGTTTGCACCTAGTGATGTCCTTGTCTCCCTACAATGTTTCCAGGTAATTCGGCTGGGGGCCACCCCTGTCACCCTCAGCTTGCTCTCTGTCCAGGTTTATGCTGCTTCCTCAGAGAAGACTTCCAAAAAGGAGTTGCTGAAAATTGAGGAGGTAAGTGTGGTTAGAGCCTTAGTGCTCTTTTATCTAAAGAATTCTGAAAGACATTATGTATTTAGGTGCATCTCTTCACCTTTTGTATTCTTGCCTTTAAATTTGCTTCTCAATTTTCCATAATAGAGAGGTCTATATAGTTCTGCTTCTTTTACCTAGGAGTTGCATTTGATGTCCTTCACTTGATAGCATCAGGCTTGTTTGTGTGTAAGATCTTTTTCCTACATTAAAGCTTTCTGTTCTTCATTCAGAAATTACGTTTTTGTGTTTGTAGATTTACTTGTGGTTGTACTTCAAATACACAGGAATATTTTCTTTGCTTTTTGTCCAGATAACACTATTTATTTTTTACTGTAAGTACTGTTGGGAAATTCTAATAAAATTTTGTTTATATTCTCCACTAAAACAGCAAATCAAAATGTTTTATTTCTAAAAATATCCTCTTTATTTTATGACCAAAATTCTTGTCTGGCAATGTTTTGAATCTGCTATAGTAGCTTACAGAATTTTACCAGTTTTCCTTTCTTTACAGCATTTAGACCTAAGCAACAACAAATACAATAAGTAGTGGTAATAAATACCTGTCACCTTTTTATTTCTCTAAGATGCTACAAAAATCTTGGTTATATCACAAGTAGAGCTTTAAAACACCCTGTCAAACTACAGGCTCACCAGCATTGTTGCACAAGCTTTTAAAAGTCTCCAACATTAAAAAAAAATTAAAATAAGTAGTTCATAACTAAATACAGCTTTATATCCATGACGGTGTGTAGTTGTTTAAAAATTTCCTTGAAGTACTTCAATCCAAGTCGTTACATAAGCAGTAGAACTGAATTAAACTTACTTTTGTGTATACTTAGGCCTTTTGGAGTTGTCTGCGTGGGCAATTCACTTGTACAGTGTGAGAGGATCAATAATTGAAGTGGTCTCCTGGTTTTACCCCAGCCCAGGCTTGGGCTCACCTCATACCTCCGCTGTCATGAGTCAGTCCTGAGGCAGCAGTGAGCACTTCCATGTGTGCTGAGTAATTGGCTTGCCCATCACCTCCAGCAAAGCACCATGTGCAAGCCATGGAGTTTTGGCTGCCTTTCTTGCCATTCACAGAGTATTAGTTTGGATCTCTACTGTGTCAGCTGTCTAGTTGCATAAAATATATGGGAATTTCCCTATCTCTGAGGCTTCTGTCCTTGTGCCAGACATGGCTGTTAGATTGTCCAACAGGATCCAAGTTCAACTTGTGACTAGGATTGCAGGGATGACTAGATTTCACAGGGAAATGAGACTGAAAATACTTGTCTTTTGAAGTATTATGGGAAATCCAGCTGCATGAGCTACCAAATTATTGGCCAGATTCTATGTTGTTATATATTTTATTATGATTAACAGCTTTTTTGTTGTGATAGAGATGCAGTTCTTTTCCAGCTCATCATGAAAAAAGGGCTAGCTACACTACTTTGATGCAGCAATATTTGTAAACATCAGTTTATAATGAACTACTAGATGGAGTATAAATGTGGTATAAAATTTAAGCTCTTTATACTAAACATCAGCATGGTATTTAAACTGGTAGAAATTTTAACAGATTTTGTTTTGGTCTGAACTTTGCTGTTCATCTTCAATAGTATAGACTTTGTGGGGTTTTTTTAATGGAATAGAATTTTAAAAATGCTTAGGTAATCTTAATAAATGTCATGCTAAACCCCAAATAGGGTGGTTTAGTATTTATTATGTGAGGATGCCCATTGCTGGTTACAGCTCCTCTTTGCTCAGCCCCAGAGTGCTCTTAATGCTGTCAGTTGCTGATGTGGTTAATGACCACAGTGTAGGGATGTTGTACCATTTTCCTGCTCAGTAACAAACATTTGTATCAGATACCTTTGTTAGAAGCTGCTCAGGCTCTTTATTGATGTCTTGTGTGAATATAGAAAATGATAGATTATGATTTCTAGTACATTTACTATGTTAAGTGGGAGCCATAAGTGCTGATTAAGGCAAGAAACATTTTTCATAATTACTTTTTGTGTTCTTATTAAACTAGTTTAATATGAATTTATAACTTGTGACTTGGATCATATAGCAGCTATGAATGAATTGCATAGCAGTTAGAAGTCATCTTCATCATAATTATGTACTGTATAATTAAACTTTGCTCATAATGGTTGTCTCACAGCTGTGTGAATTTTTATTATGCATTGTTTATGTAGTAAGCACAGTGTTAGATGTTCTCTGCTTAGACTGTTCGTGCCCTCAAGACCTACTTGCACAATTACACCTTTGTTGTTAACCTCTTGTTTGCTAATATTCACAGCTGTCACTCTACTCCTCTCCAGCTCGTGAGACTAAATATGTGGAGAATCCACAAACTGAATTGGAAGAGGGGGTTTCACGTTTACGACATGCTATGGAGCCATATACAGCCTGGTGTCAGGTACAATGGTTTATATCACATCTGGTAGGGGCTCAGTGATAAGGGTCGAGCTGTGTGATTTTTTTTTTCTTTGTTTTTCAGAGTTGGAATTAACAGGTAGCAGCGAAGTAAAAGTTGATAGCTGTAAAAGCATTTTTCAAAAATGCCGCATTATTTAAAGTTTTCTGCATTACTTAAAATTTTCCACAGTTCAGGTCATAAATGTTTACCCCCTTCTCACACAAAACCAGTGGTTTCTTTCTGCTAATTTTTGGAACTAAACCCCTGTTTTTTTTTTTTTCATTTTGTCTCCCTCCAAAAGAATTAAAATTAACTAAAGTGTAGAATTGTTATCTGAAATGACCTTTCTGCGTAAATATATCTAGGCATGTCTGGATTTGGTACTGTCCTGTGGCTGAGGAAGACAGGAGAGTGATAATCAAATTTGCAGTTTCCATGCTCAAGGAGAAAGCCTTAAATTATCAAGAGGAGCGGAAATACCGAGTTACCCTCACTGCAACTGTGACAAAACAAAACTTTGCAAAAAATATATCAGTATTTGCTGAACTGGCAGTGGTAAACCTAATCCCCAGGCCTTACCCCAAAACTTCCTCATACATATTTTATTAGGCAGCATGTTTGTAGTAAACAGTCATTAAATACAAAAATAGTCTCTGGGGCAGATAATGAAACCAAGATCTTTGTAATCAAGGCCTAAATTGTTGGTATTAGATTGCAAAGTCCTAGCATGGTTTTCTTGCTCTTTCCTGACACAGCAAATGTCGAGGCTTACTTTGGAAGCAAGGGCATCCTTGCCATCTGGTTGCCTTTTGGGAGATTTAGACAATTCTCTACTTTGCCCTCTGGTTGTTGTGAATCCTCTTAAGCTGCAAACTGCCCAGTTCTCTGTAGAAAGCCAAGCTGTTCAGATCAGGGTGTCCTTTCTGCCTGGAAGTTCTGTGTGGTGGTACTCACCTCCTTTAACAGGAATGCAACATTTTTTCAGAGGTATTCAGTGTTAGTCTAGTGATGTGTTTCTAAAGTACCAGCAGCAGGAGCACTGGCTGCAGTTTGGAAGCTGAAGGGGTTTTTGCACAGGATAGTTAGAGCTCTGACCTCCTGAACACATGGGTTCTGTTTGTTGCCTGTGGTAACCTTAACCAGGGAATGAAATTTGAGAGCAGGGTAGTTGCCCACTAGGACTGAGGGCAGGTGAGCCCTGAACCTTGTTTTATGTCTCACTGGCCTGTTGTCATCCTATTTGTTTTATTTTTTTTTTGTCTGTGTGGTGATCATTTACATAAGATGTGCTCTTCTGCTCACACACAACAAGCCACTTCCTGGCAGTGGTTTACTGACTCATTTTATGAAGCAGGCATGTCAGCTTTATGTGTTTGGGATAATTTTGTTTGCTTAACTGTAGTTAGAGGTAACTTTGTTTTATACCACCTCCACCCCCTGGTACGTTTAAGAAAATAATACTGAAGTGTGTCTTAAGTTGTCTTTAAAATTAAAAACATAACCTAGGATAATGAGAATAAAATTGGTTATGTTCGTACATCCATTTTACTTTTTCAAAATTACTTAACTGTAGTGGAAATTCAGTTCAAAACTCAGGTGTAGAAATGAGCCAGTTATGTTTCAGCTGTGACAGAAGATTAGACTTAATTAGTCTGTGGGGTCTTTAGACCAAGTTCTTTTTAAATTGGCTTTTAATAAGACCAACATCCATTTAGAGTCATGTCACATGTGACATGCTAACACTTCTTTTATTTTCATGACAAATTGGGGTTTTTTATGCCACTCTCGCCAGTGAGGAAATGAAAGTTCTAAAAATATTATCCCCATGCAGTATCCTAAACAAATGCTTTCACTTCTGTACAAATGCATCATAGGTGGAACTGTGAGACCATTCTCTGCTTCATCTTTGGCATGTATGTTTATGAATTTGTTACCTAACTTATAGACAGCCTTACACTGTCCCTCTGAAGGATTATTAGCATAAATAACAATTAGCAGGGTTCTTTCTATTGAGATTTTTTTTCTATTTTGGTAAAAGACAATGTGGATTCTTTTACTTCCTGCGTATTTTCAGTCTGAAAAAAATCTAGAACTAGTCTGTGGGGTTGGTGAAGAGTTCTTTGATTTACTTTGGACATTGTATGGACATCTCATTTTCCAAGTCACTTCAAAAATACAGTTTTGTTAGCCTAAGATAGTCTCCTGGAAAGTGGGATTTATCACCTTGCAGAGTGAATCACATATCCCCGTGAAGTGCAAGGAAGGATTTATTGCAGTGTTGGACTTCTTTTCTTTGCATCAGCTCAAGTATCTTTGCAATACCAATGTACACTGAGAAACCTGAGCTAATTCTGAGTTTCAGCTACCTGATTTTAATAAAACATTGAGATTGACTTCTGCATTTTAAAGTATTATATTTCATCTGTATCCAAAGACTAGTTTGAGACAAATCTGTAAGTTATGCCGAATGTAACGTTGAGCAAGCATAGCCCTCCAAGGGAAGGGTGGAAGTGGGAATACAAGGAGTTATTTTAGTGACTCAGGACTTTTTTCTTTCCTGTTACAGGGTTTTTTTCCCTTTCTTTGTCAGGTCAGTTTCAGTCTGTAGTTAATATTTTACTTACTTGGTATCTATTTACCGTTGTTCTCTTTTTTTTTTTTTTTAGGATCTTTATGCCAAAGCTATGCCCAATTTAGAAAAAGCTGTTGAGCATGGTAGAGGTAAATCAGCTGAGTTTTCTTAACTAGCAATTTAAAATGCAGGACTGTACTATATCTTCTGTTAAAAAAAAATTCCAGTAAGCATCATTATATGTATGAGTTCTAATGCATTTACTTTATTTGCACTGTGTGTCTGTTTAAATTTCCTTTGTGGGTCACTTAGGACACTACATTTCTAAACAATTAAAATTTGAGACCAGCATCTGTGTTTATCAATGTCACCAAAAATTAGTTATGTAGGAAAATAAAGGAAAAAAGCCTCACAATTTATTCCCAGCCAATAGTATTTACATGACTCAACCTGGTAGCTGAAACTTCCTGTAATGATTATAACTTATTGCAAACATTAGGTCTTTTGTTTGTAATGTTTAGCCTTTTCATTTTGGTTTACTTCCATGGATCTCCAAAGAATTTTGAATTAATCCAAAATAATTTGTATTTGTTTTTTATTTTTGTAAGCATCCTTTCATAATTAGGCTTACCAGGACTGAGCATGGATGCTACGTAGAGCTCAGTTCAGATACTCCACCTCTTTTCCTTAAATTTAGCAGTCTCAGTCTTTTGAACTTGTTTGTATGGAAGATTTTTCATAGTTTTCCATTTCCCATCGGACTCAAATCTTGGAGTGAACTTTGTTTATGCTGTGTCTTTCCATTGCTCTGTGATTTGTTTTTTGTACAGTGTTTTACTGAAACTAATTCCTGTTAACATGTAACTGTAAAATTCCACTTCGCAAAGGTTTTTATCACTAATTTGAAAAAGATATGATCGAGATGCAAAAGAGCAAAAGCTTCTATGAAAATTGGTGAATACAATATGATGTTCAGTTTCATTCATGTGTCACTAGAGAACATCTCAAAGGCTTTGAATTTTATGCCAGCAAGTCTAAAATGGGCATGACAGTTAAATGTGTTTTGATAACTCTTTGTGTTTTGTAACAATTACCAGTGTCTATTGATGATTCCTTATCACAAACACACTTTCACATTACATTAAAGCACTTTGTTCTGACTTCTTTTCAGAGGGCTATGAATTTCTCCAAAAGCCGCCTGCTGGATTTTATCCAAGACTTGGTGTGATAGGTTTTGCTGGAATTATTGGATTGTTTCTTGCTAGAGGTAAGTGGGAACCTTTTGAACTGGTTATGTTATGATTTGGGAGAAGTAGTTTATTAGTGGGTTTTAAGGTACTAATTTTTAATTGTGACGACGAGATCTGACTTAAACGTACGAGCTGTACAAATGTTTCTACAATGTTCCTCCAGCTATAAGGAAATTTAATGTAAAAGGTGTGTAATAACCATCAATTACTGTTTTATGAATGCTGTATTTGTTACTGCAGTTTGTTACTTTGATATTTCCCAGTTCTAGCTTAGTATGACAAAAATGGGAAAGGATTAGTTTGGGGTTTTTTCACCTAAAAATCTTTTTAATTATTTAAGTTTTTGATCACATATGTTACTGTAGAAAACTACAGAGGAATGAACTATGGTAAAATACTGAGGTTCCTGAACTATGATGTGTGTCCAATCAGTTGTGTATTCAAGTTCCTTGTGTGTCCAGGCACAGAGCTGCTGCAGGTGGTGATATTCAGCAGATACACTTGTGAATTCTGGGTGTACTATAGATACCTGCACGTTTTGCACTATAGAAAAGTGATACAGGTAATTTCATCACATTTGTTGAAGGAACGTTTTTGCTTTCATAGAAAGAAACATTAGTTTAAGAAATGTTAATTGTATTTTATGTTTGTGTTGAGATGTTCTTAATACAGTGAAGTGAAGTAACACAAGAAGAAAACTTGTAGGTAACAACTGTGAAATTGTAGAATTTAAATACTAGTGAGGATTTGCTTTAGATAAAAATACACCTTTGTGGGACCTGAACGTGTTGAACAAACTGTAAGTGTGTGCTTGGCTATGCAGAAATGGAAAGTATTCTGTGAATATATGCACTTCTCAAAATATTTAATTTTCCAGTGAAGATTGTGAAAACAATACTGTTTTTTTCCTTGCATATTTTTTTTAAATGAAATCAAGTTCTCCAACTTTACCCTTTGAAGTTATTTCTGTTCAAATTCCTGCTTCTCAAGTTATGTGATCATGAATGTGATCAGCTTCCATTAGGACTGTAGCAAAATGGGGACAGAGGGATAAAGTGCAGTCTTGGAGCTGGAACTGAAATATTAGAGGATCCTAAGTTTATTAAAAATAAAGATACCTCATAATAAAAGTGATTAGTGAGGAGCTATAATTTAAAAACTTTTTTTCTGGTTATGCTTTACAATACTGACTGCTATTTCTAGAAAGTATTCAAACTGTAGAAGTGCCCCTTAATTTTGATGCCACAGAAAGGTAGAACCAAATGTCCTCTTTTTTTCATCCCTTCCCCCATGGTCTCACTGGAAAAATTGTCCTCTGGAAAGGTGCAGATAAAATCCTCCAGGTCTAACCATAACACCTGAAGACACAGCTGCCCACTGAGTAGAAAATATGGTATTCAAAGTTTAATCCTATAGATATTGTGCAGTCATTCAGCTTGATTTAAAATGCCATTGAAGATAATTATTTTAACCTTAATTTGCATATGGAGTGATGCACTTCACTCGTAAGAGAGAAGCAGTAATGTCTTTATTGATATAAAGCAATGATTTAACAGGATTTGATGGCAAGGTACACTTGGTACTGCACAGAGGACAGGGTCAGACAGACCTATCTGGGGAGGATCCTCCTCTTGAGTCACAAGGTTCAGAGATGACCTCCTTGCTTTCCAGACTCCTACTTAGAGGGGTCGAGGTGCAGCTGGGTCCAGTCCTAGTCCCAGACTTGGTCAACAGTTCATGTCCGAAGGATTATATGTGCACAATCTCTCTAAGATACAATCTTAATGAAGCTTACAAAGTTTAGCAAACTATTAGTCACTTACTGAGGATTTGTTGCAGCAAGGAATCTCTCAGTATCGAGGACTAAGGGATCTCTGCAGCAGGTGTAGCCTTGAGAGTGGTCCCTCAAGGGGAGACCCTGTCGTGCAGCCAGCTACTGTGCAGGAGAGCTCAAAGGACTCTTGGGCTGCTCACTGATTACAGGGTAAGATCACAGAATCACAGTCATATTTGCATCCTGACTGCAGGTCTTAGTTTCTTTCATATTTGACTTGAAGTGAATGTCAGGCAGCAGTGCGCTTACTCAAATTAGCCCGTGGCTGATGTGTTGCTGCCTATCTCCCCTGAACCCACTTTGAGCTGGATGCAGCCACTGACCAGAGGCATCCATGCAGTTATAGAGTAGTTTTCACTATGGAAAGATGCTAATAAAAACATTGTCTTAAAAAAGCTAAAAGAATAATTACTAATTAGGGTAATTATGTTTTTTAAGAAAGCAGTAGGACTGAACAGAAAATATGCCAAACTGTATTTAAGAAAATTGTTTATAAATAAAATGTTAGGGTCATTCAGCTGTCTTGGTTAATGTATACTCTAACAATATTTTTGTTTGTTTGTTTGTTTTTTGTTTTTTGTTATGAAACAGGCTCAAAAATCAAGAAGTTGGTGTACCCTGTGAGTCTTATGGGTATTGCTACCTCCATGTATTACCCTCAGCAAGCGGTTGCTATTGCAAAGGTCAGTGATTATAACTTTCTTTGGAGAAGTGTCTTTTATTTTGATTATTGGCTCCTTGCCAATAATTAATTTCCCTTCCTTTTAACTGGTAGTCATTTTTGAAAGTCATTTCAGTGTTCTTGGCACTTTAAAAATTACAGTTATTTTGTCAAAGCACGTACAGTCTGGACTGAAAGACAGTCAGACATCCTGTTCCTTTTAGTGACATTTTTTTTCCTGACATCTGCAGTAGTCTCCTCTGTTTGAGGAATATAATTTCCTTTCTTAATCTCTAACCTCAAATAGTATTAGCATAAATATGCTTAGTGAATACAGTTTGTGTGTTTACTTAAAATGCTAAGGAAGCCTGAAATATCTTGAAAACAGATGAAAAGAAACAAAAAAAAATCTATGGAAAAATGATAAGAACAACATTTTGAGATAAACGTTATCAATATTTTCTGGGTTTTGTTGATTAGGGTTTTAAGAAAGATAGCATGCACATTCTGGAAGGGGATAAGAATGCTTCTGCATAATTATGGGATGCCATCTCTTTTTACAGATTTGTTGTTCTAGGCACATAAGAAGCATGTTAACTTACAGTTGCTTAAGTGGGTTTCCTGTAAAAGAAAGAACTGAAGAGACCAAACAGTAGCCCCTACTAATGTCCAGTTATGTGCCTTGCTGTACACACTTAGTTGTACTGGCAGATTCCTCAGTTCTCAGCACATTCTGTTTGCAATCCAGCTTTTAACCACTCACAGTGCACCTATTTTAATGTGTCAGAAATTCTTTATATTTCAGCCTTTGTAAATTTGCCATCCAGTTATTGGCCACTTGTGAATAACTCTGAGATGTCAGAATGATAATATCACATTGTCAAGAACATATGATGTTCTTTGAAAACTAAAAGGTCATTGACTTAGGAGGAGTCAAAACTGCTGTGTCTGTACTCTGCCAGCAGGGTGATACTCTGATCTTTGATGGAATCTTTTTTTAGTGCTCCCAGGATGCTCTAAACACATATAATTCTGCTGACTTATTCTCAGAGAGTGGAAATTATGCAAGTGGCGGGAAAAAAAAAAATCAAAATTTAAGAAGCTTAGACATTTCTGTTGAGAAGTGTGTATTAAAATTCTAGTTGCCTTCTGAACAATGAAGCGGGAAGCGATTGAACACTGTTCAAACTGATGTTATTGTTTTGAAAGAAGCTCAGTTCAGTCTTAACTATGGATTTGCTACTAACAGCTTCACAATACCATGTTTATTTTATGAGAACTTTGAAGTGCATGGTTGCTCTTTGATTAATTCACAGTTCTTAGTTTGACTGTAATGAAAAATCTGATAGGAGATTGGAATAGGTTTAGCTTTGTTGACTTGGTCAGGACACTAGACATATGAATTTGGAAACTTCTGTGGGGAGAGTGATATCCTAAAGACTGTTTTGGTTCCTCTAATCTCTCTTGCACTTTGCTTTTCTTAAAAAAGCAAAATTTTAAGCATATCCGATCTTACCATCCATAATTTTTATGCTTTGATCTGAAATTGGAAGCACTTTCTTCTCTTATTATTTTGAAATGTTTCATAGGCCTTTCAGAGAATTTCTGTAAGCCTAGAAAGGGATATCTGCAGTACAGGGCTCACTTGCCAATTTAATAAAACAGTGCGGGAAATATTCTGGAACATAAGTTTTATTTTTTAATCTATTTTTTTATATTATGGGATCTTTTTATTTTTCTTCCACATTTAAGTACTTCACCACTGCTTTTTTATTTCAGTCGTATAATTCATTTGGTCTTGTGTTGTTGTTTATGTGGTAGATTTTTTTCCTTCCCACTTTTATTTAAGATTTTCCATTGGAGAGTTGGAAATAGATGCAGCAAAATATATTTGCAGTTGAGGTACAACACTTGGTTCATCTAGAAGTAAACCTTTTTTTTCAATTAAAGTGATGACTTGCTAAATGAAGTTACAGCAATGAGTTCATCATTGGTAATAGGTAATTTACAGACACTAATCATCTAACTGGAGGCGGAAGAAATGCATAGACTATTATTTTTTTCCCCCTAATAAAACACAATTTCTTAAGGGATTTATTTCCTCACTGCAAGTATTACATTAATTTTTATAGCTTTGAACAAAAGGTCAGACTGTATATGTGGTAAGGAAACTGAATTTAAGACTAAAGTTTGTTTTTTTCTTTGAAACTTTAACTAGTGCTTTGAAACTGTATATAATATATTCAAAATATTTTGTATTTACTGTGGCTTATCTTTCATCTGGAAAAAACTTTCCATTATGTAGTTACTTATATCACTCTATCATTAGAATTAAATTTTGTTCCTTGTTGTTAGAATCTTTTAAATTTCCTTAAGTACTGTTTGTTATGCTTTCCTTCTTCTTGAAAGGAAAAAAAAGCTTCCTAATATGCAAGTTTTGTTTCTTCGACAACAAAGCACATTATTTCTATGTCCTTTGAACCTATACCTTGCCCAGTTCAGTCCACAAGGTGTAAACAGCTGTACTGGCACAGCTGGGAGCATGACATGATTCCAGGAGCTGTGGGTTGGAAAGAAGGAGTTGGGGTTGTTTGATCCATGTTTACTGCTGAACGCTTGCAAAATGGCACTATGACTGCTTAGTTAACAGTGTCAATGTACAAAAACCAGTGCATTCCCAGTGTAGTTTCTCAACAGGCAATGTAGATAGAGAATGCTAATTATAATTCTGTATGTATGTAATTCTGTATAACATACAGCATAGTCAATACCGCATGATTATGGTCCTATGTGGAATTAAAATATGGAAGCTCGTTTCCATGCACATTGGGCCTTGGAGACCACTTGTGCTACCCCAGTAGTGCCCAGTATGGGTGTTCGTGGCCCAAAGTGACTTTCAAACTTTCAGAGTCCCTGTTGAGAACCCCTGCATCTGACTTTTGAACTTGTTTGTTCAAAATTTGGCATACAAACTTACGGTGTTGCACTGGACAGTGATGGTATTTCAGCGTGTTGTAATTTAACACAAACAAGCTGGAAATCATCTTCCAGAAATTAAGGATTCCAGGAGACTGAATGGAACAACTTGTCCTTCTTTGAAAGGAACTGTTTGTATAGATGTTTGAATGAAGACTTTGAACAATTGAATGAACTGTTTGTTTTGTTATTGTTCCTGTTACTTTTCCTGGTTGGAAGTGCCACTACCAAGAATAGTGGTGGCAACTGCAATACTCACCTGCTTCCTCTTCAGCTGCTCCATGGGAGGTGCACAACACAAGCCCAATGTGTGACTTGTCTTGTCTTCATGAGAGGATACATTTGGTAGTTATAAAAATGTCTTGTCAGTGTTCCTGTTGACCTTGACACTTGCACTTACAGTCTGTCTAGAACTATATTTTTCTACCCATGTGAACTGTGAAGGTGTGTGCAGGTCCTGACTCGTGGCAGGTGTGCAGTGTTTAAACATTGGTTGTTTGGGACAGAGTAAACTGTCTGGGTTGCTGTACCTTGTAGTGTAGCTACTTCACTCCAGCAACATGAATGGCTGGAATTTCTCATTTTGTGGAATTCATAAATCACTTGGTCATACGACTCCTGTAATAACAATATTTTTAATTTTGTACTGTTAGGCATTTTGTGTGTTTTTAAGTATTTTAATGGACTACTTTTAAGCAGAAACAAAAAATGGCTTACGCATAGTTCTTTTTTCTCATTTGATGTTGATAGCTGTGCCCTCAGTAACAGTGCAGACAAAAAAAAAAACAAACCCTTTTTTTATTGTGGTTATTTTTCAGTCCTGGGAGGTTTGCTCAAGGGGTCACACTATCTTTTCAGATGAGCCAACTGGTTTGTTGAAGTGCTTGAGAATGAAAAATCCTGATACTGAAAAAGAAAATAACTACCTGTACCTGTAATGTTTGAATTGAGCAATTTTAGAGATTTAGCTGGTTCAGTTGATGTGCTTTTTTCTGATGACCTTTATCACCTTGAACTTTAGAGAAAACCCAGTGCATCCTACAGACTAAGTACAGCTATAATTGTCAAATATGGTGACAAACAGGCTACTTTGTGTTTAAAACAGCCCAGATTTTGATTTTAGTTGTGACTTGGAAATGTAGTTGCTGATTTGGGTTTGGTGTTTTTTTATTTATTTTATTTATTAAATATTTTTAAAAATTTATTAAATAATTTAGAACATGGTCTCTCTCCAGAATCACATCCTGTACCACTGTGGCACATAACTGGTGTAATCAATTTTGTTCAGACAAACTGCCCCACAGTAGAACCCCTTGGCACAGGGTGTTGTAGATGCTAAAAAGTTGCACTTCACTTTGAACCCCATGCAGAAAGTTCATAGGAGAGAAATTCCTTGGGCATTGTTACACACATAGAAATCACCTCTGGCTCAGGAAATCTCTGAAATGATGGAGACTAGAAGAAACTTAAAAATGTAATTTGAAAACTTTTTCAGAGACATCAAAAAACTGTTTTAGAAACATTTGCGCGTGCCCTGTTCTCATAGTTTGGGTTTTCCAGCTTTGCCTGCTGTAGGAGATAGGGCAATACCTTCTTATTTATTGAGTTCATAAGTTCTTTTTAGTTTAATAGCTGTTTATGTTGGGCAAAATGTCCATTTTGCTGTTCTTTATTTGTAAGAAAACTGAAAGGGAGTATAGGCCTGAGCCTTGCAATAAAAATGTTCCATATCACGTAAGGGGCGGGGATACTTTTTATTAGACTTAGGGATTTTTCCTGTTATCAAGTACCTGACGGTGTAATATAGCACACACAGTCTTTCCTAGCTGTGTTCTGAGAGTTGACAGCTGGTTATTTATTACAGCCATCTATCAGCAAGTTCTAAACAGCAAATAAAAAGAAATAAAGGGGTACTCCTGCTGTTTGGCCAAAGCAATAAAAACATAAAATTGCAAAATAGTGACAAACTAAGTAGGAGTGGGTTTTTTTGATCTTTAAAATGAGCACAGTCAAATTAAGAAATGATTTGCATAAGTTAATTCTGTTGAATGTCAAATACTATGAAAACCAGAATTGTTTCCGTGCAGCATCATTCCACTCCTCTTTGTATAGATATATTTTCAGGTAGTCTTCAAATAGTTTTATAGCAAGTTGGTTTTTCTTATTTCTCATGTGTCATCTTTTTTCAAGATGTTTATTAATGCTGTACACCCTGAGCTTGAACAGAAAGAGTTACACATCTTGTGTTTTTCAACTTCTTCCACTTAAACAAGAAGCAAAGTAATGTTTTTCAGATTGTTAAGTTCATGCTTTCTAAAACCTTCTGTTTCAAAGGTTGCTGGCACACAGCTGTATGATTGGAGTCTTCAAGGATATATTGCTGTAGAATCTCTTTGGAAGGATAATCCTAAGAAGAAGAAATCTGGGGAAAAAAGTGATAAGGTAAGAAGTGTGAGGAACTTGATTTCTGAATTTACCACTCCCTTTTCAGACAGAAATTTTACAAATAATAGTGGGGTTTTTTCCACTGTGACTTGGCTTTTATTTCTGGATAAAAATATTTCATTCTATCTTTCAAAGCTGTGGAAAAATATTAAGCTTATTTCAAGTAAAACTTTCAGAAATGCTGTTTGTAAGTTTTCTTTAGTCTAATCTGATACAGGTAGGCAAACAGACTTCTAGGAAATATATGTACATAGCTTAGTGAAGCA